>NC_090785.1:12602500-12902500 GCF_040054535.1 Antennarius striatus
TACATATATGGTATTACAGCCTTGGTAATTTAGGGAACACACACTAATCATGCGAATCATAGTCTTTTACAAGATAAGAACTGTTTTGTAATTCATATTTCAGTTCTAGACTCTCAATGTTACAACACTGCAAAATAGCAAAGTGATTTAATTAAATTTTTCTGCATTTGAGGGGGAATGATGATTTATTTAATGGTGTGTGGGTTGAGATGATTAGCACCGTTGTGATTCCCATTACCCTGAAGAGAGTAGATGATTACTCGGGCAGATAATAATATGAGAAAAACCTAAATGTTTCTGAAAAACATTAGGAAATGTAAGGGTGTTTAGGTCAAGTCTGTGGGTTGGTATGTAGTGAGAAATTTATGTCCAGTTAAAGACCTACAGTGCTCAACCACAAACTCTTTCAGTCACTTAACCTTTCCCATTCTTTGGGATATAAAACCTCTCTCACTGTATATATAAGCAGTGTCAGAAAGCAGCAGCAGCAGCAGCTATAACTCTGTGACTACAATTATATGCAACAGACCTCCCAGGGGGTGGCCACCGTTGTGCGTTGGCATCCGTTATGTAACCTGAGGGACAGAAGCTCACGGAAGATAACATGGCGTGTGACTTCCTTCCTCCCAATACTGTCATAATGCCACAAACACACTCTACACACATGCTCACACTCACACATTCTGTGGCACTCCTCGGAGAAGTGTGGGAGCCACCACCATTATGGCATACGCTTCCTTTATGGGCTTGTTTGAGTATAAAAATTTGACACATTTTATACTTGTTAAACCTGCTATACAGCTGTGGTGAGAAAATTCACATATGTTTTCTGTTATTGGCTAATAATGGCTGTTGTGCATGATCATATTTTTAAGGGAACAGGGTTAACAAGTCCCAGTGCAGCTCCACCCAGCGTCACCCTGAAATCTGGTGTAATCTTTTAGAATAACATCTGCGTGGTGCGTGGAGGGCCTTTGAAATGAGATGTAATGGTCCCTGTTATGAGCAAGCACTCACTAAAACCATGTAGGTCAATGAAATAATGTATGAGTAAAGAGGAGGTAATACTATGGCAGGTGATTCAGAGGTTAATGGAGCCTCTCATGTAAACAAGGCTTTCATTGCTCAGGAGATCCAAATGCATTCACGGCTAGTCGCCTCATTCATTTTGTTTGATGTTTATGTGCAGCAGCTATCCAGTAAATATCTGTCTAGTAGTCGTGTAGTGAGTCAACGTTTTCCTGCCACATCATTTAGTGAAGTGTGTTATTTCCCCATGTTATGAGTACTGTCTGGGAATATTTAGGACTGTCTTGGAATGTATCCATATTGCTCTGATAGAAGCATATTTGGTGACACTGATTAGTAGGAAACAATAGAAATCAAATCTAAACATGTGACAGAACATCTAAAATGTCAGATCCAGTTCCTAGATTCATCTATAATTGCATCACAGTATATTTATTAGCTAATGGTTGAGTTGACATACAAGACAACACCTGTCACAATGTCATCTCCAGTACTTTTTCAGGATCTCGCCTGTGTTGGCATGCAAGTCAAACATTTTTATTCTTTACTTTGAACCTTTTAACTTAACCAAGTTTTTTCAGCTCCACTTACACTGAAAGAAATGAGAAACCAACATGATTGGCTCATCACCGATCCCTTGATTAACTACAGTCATGTTCAAAATATTGCCAGAAGACTTCTACAGCAGAATCTTGAATGTAATGAAAAATCGTATATATTTATTTATTTGTGAAATATTTGTATTCATTTACAAGCTCAATCAAATACATGTATAATACTGTAATAGGATATGATTTTCGAATGTTGCTCCTCATGGTTGCTGTGCGATTAGCAGAGTGAAAGTTTAAAAGAAAAAAGCTAAAAGTTAAAATAAATAAATAAATAAATAAAACATGGAAAAAGATTTCAGACACATTCATTTTAAATGTGATGATGAAAAGTTAGATCTCTAAGAAGTGATAGGCAGGGACAGAGAAATTCAAATGATCTCTGCTCCCCATACCATCAGTTCTCAGAGTGGTTTATATGTCCTGTAGCGTGAGTCTGATCTTCAGATTTAACTGAAACAAAAGTGGAGAATGGCTGCAGAGAAGAAAGGATGGCTATACCAAGGCGAAAATAAAGGCTGCTTAAAGCTTGCTGGAAATACACATTTATCATTCAGCTTGCTGCACTCAATAACTGGGCTGACAGTCAAATTCAGATAGGTCATGCTGTGGTTGTCCAGACACCGTTGATCCCTGACCTTTAATGGTGTTGGTTTGTGTGGAGCAATTACAGTAACACAGCGGTGGTAAGGGGCAGACTGCAGGCTGGCTTGTTAGTACTCTTTTTCCTTTAAGCTATGATAATGTGATGATATTTTTTAATTGTGTCACTAGCTGTGTTCACTCCCTGTTTATCACAGCAGCAGCAGCAGGATTTAGTCACACTACTGTGGTTAAAAGACCACTGGATGCAATAATTTAGCACTGTAATAGAATTCATTAGATTCAATCCACGTAATTTAAGAGACCAAATTATTTTTAATATTACTGAGATATTAAATATTTAAATCACCATATTTGAGTTCAAGTTCATAAGGGTGGAGCTGTATATTAAAACCTGTGTCCTATCTGCTTTATCATGACAATATTTCTCCAGGATTAACCACATATTTTGACTTGATTAAACATAAACCACCAACCCAGAAGACTGTAATCATTTAAAGAAGAAGCCAAAGTGATTATCTGAAATATGGTTCGGGGGTTGTACTGGAGTCTATCTCAGCTGACTACGGCCAAGAGGCGGGGAACACCCCACACAACTTTCCAGTTCATAGCAGGGCCACACAGAAAGACAGACACCCACTCAAGCTCACACCGTGGACAGTTTGGAGGTGGGAGGAAGCTGGAAAACCCAGAGAGAACCCACGCAGATGTGGGGAGAACAAGCAATCTTTGCACAGATTGAACTCATGACCTTGTTGCTATGAGGCAATAGTGCTACTCACTAAACGATCGTGCTGCCAAACCCACAATGTCTTCCTTTAAATTTAATGTCTGTAATTTTCCTTCAAATGTGGATACAGACCTAGAGAGACCACAGATCAAGTAAAAAGGTCCAGCATTAAAATAAGCCAACCTTCTCATTTGCTGCTGAATCATGATAGAGTTCCTGTTTTAAATTTATAGCTATGGATGATTTCTAATCATAGTTTAACTCCTGAAAAGACAACTTACAGTAATCATTTACATTCAGGTTGTAAATAAATGATAACAGATATTATGGTCTTTAAGCAGGGGATAGTGTTATATTAAGGTTCCTGTTGAGGAACAGTGGTGAGTAGTGAATGAATGGGCGAACAAGTGAGAAAGCTGGGCATGTGTGACAGCTCTGATCTCAGATGCAACACGGCACAGTGGATTAACATGACATTAATGATATCATATGCAGAAAATAATTGTGCTGATTCACATAATTTATATTGTGGTCATGTTTTCCACACTACAGGATCAAAACTACAGTAATAAGGAAATATTTTTAGCCACAATATCAAAGTGTGATTTCTCAACAAAAAAAAAGAATCATGAAAAAACAAGCGATAAACAGTCCCTATTCTTTTTTAGGTTCATGGTAGGCCCTCTAAGCCTAAATTATGAACTGTTGAACATTCATATTAAAGACAAACTTTAAAAAAAAAACATGAAACATTTAATTTTCTGTGCTGGACCCGATGTGGCAGATGTCCTAATGAGACCATGGATAAGGACCAAACATACCAACATGCAGGAGGATTTAGCCTACTGCAAACGATCTGAAAAACACAACATTCTCATCATGTCAAAATAACTCACCAAATATTAGACCAAGTGTTCAGTTTCTTCTGATGTGGAACTTCATGTGGCCATACACACACACACACACACACACACACACACACACACACACACACACACACACACACACACAAACACACACACACACACACACACACACACACACACACACACACACACACACACTCACTCACTCCTACGGGCAATTTGGGACCGGCCAATCAACCTGAAGCGCATGCTTTTGGAGGTGGGAGGGCCCCGGAGAACCCGGAGAGAACCACGCAGACACGGGGAGAGCATGCAAACTCCGCACAGAGCGTGCGGAGCCGCTTGTCGTGAGGCGACAGCTCTACCCACTGCGCCACCGTGCCGCCCGATGTACCACCATCACAGGCATCAATCAACTACCGAGTGCGCAAAATCCCCTGTAGCACAGGTAGACACATGGTGTCGGATGTTTTTTTACTTGACCTCCGTCTCTGCCGAACCCCTGAGACCGACTCGATCGAACCCAGGTTAAGAACCACTGCATTAAATAGCAAAAGGGTTTGAAGTCTTTTAGGAGACACTATTTTTTTGCTGAAAGTTTGATAAAATATATGTATATAAGTAAATATGGTAAATATAATAGAATATGTTAAGTCGGCCTACCAAAACAATCTAAAAGTAATTAAAAAAAGAGAGAATGAGCATAGAGTACATGAATCTAATTTGTGGAACTTACACAGAAAGCAACAATTAATTGATGTTTAGGCCCATACATATTTAACTATCTCTTAGCACAGCAGTTGCCAGGCAACCAGAGACTCCAGGAAGACACTGATCCTTATTCTTGTTAGTAAAACAAGGTGGCTCTTGTAGCTACATTAGTAAAACAAGGTAAAAAAAAAAAAAAAAAGTAAAATAAAATGAAGCAAAATGGCTTTTTGAGTCTCTGGATTAAAGAAACCAGTAATTTTAATTTATTGTCAAGTGAACAAGAAATTCCTGTCAGGCTCAGATACTGCTTAAAAAATTATTATTAGATAGATAAGTAAAATTAAGGAATAATATGTGGGCCTTCGTCTGATTTAATATACAGTATCTGAAACAAATATATATCAAAACTTTAATGACTGTCCTGTTGCTCACAGGTAACAGACTATTGCTGAGAACTTCTAACTATAAATATTACTAATGAGGTTTCAGTAATTGAAAATCTCTTCCTCTTCATTTCTTCATCTTTAAATCTTCTCTGGTCTCCTGATTTAGTAACATTGAGCCAGGTTTGAGATCACAGCATGTCTGACTGATTGCAGAATGAGTCACATACTGGGCCAAGTTCAGTCCTGTCTCCCACTATTACACGTTTACTTCCACTACGCCTCTTTGTATTGAATTCTTGTCTGGCATCAGTACCACTAGAACATAGTAAATGCCACTTGTAGGTTATATTTCATCAACTTGTAAAAACGGTAGGAACATGTTGCAGACTGTAGAGTCAAAGTTACACATTGACGGCAGGGAAAGACCAAAGTTACACATTTCATGATCGCTTTTCATATACTAAAGATTCGTGTTATGTTTTGCCCCATACAGTTTATCTGTGTGTTACATAAGCTTCTGTTTATTTGCTGAAATGATGAAATGGTCAGAACAGATTGAAGAGGTTCCTCTTATCGTGGAGATAAACAAGACAGGATGGTGAGGAACAGATGATCAGAAATTTAAAAGACAGATGAAGAGATGAGAGGCAAAGAGCCAAAACCCCTTCTCACTGTAGTTCAAACCTCAGAGGCTACAGTTCATGGCAGGACAATCTGTAAATTAGCTGCTGTTAAAGCCATTAAAAAGAGGGACATTATTAATAATCAAAGTCTTCTTAAAATAAAAGCTGGGTACGCTGTCATCTGGCTTTTTTTTTTCTTCTGTCAGCCACAAGGAAATACTGTCTTGGTAAAAACACTCATACTGCCGCCTCCTCTCCATATGGGATGTTTTATGCTAATAAACATGACAATTACTAATATTTAGCTGAACTTTTAAAATTAATAATAATAATAATTACCCAGAGGTCATGAGGAACCCTCAAAGTCCAACTGGTGGTTTCTCCTTTCCTTCCTGTGCCAGTGTGCTGTCTTGGCAGTCAGCACAGAGTTTGCTAATAAATAGTGGTTGGTGACCTTTGACATCACCAGCAGGAAGAGATTTGTGTCCTCGTACCTGATTGGCATCTCAAATCTCAGGCATCAGAGAGAAAAAAATAGGGAAATTGTCTCTCTGTGTGTGTGTGTGTGTGTGTGTGTGTGTGTGTGTGTGTGTGTGTGTGTGTGTGTGTGTGTGTGTGTGTGTGTGTGTGTGTGTGTGTGTGTGTGTGTGTGTGTTTCTATGTCACCCACAGAGAGAGACTGTAGAGTGTGTACACTATTGTGTCAGGCGATCAAGGCAGCCGCAGTGCAGCGCTGAGCTGATGGATGACAGATGACTGGGTGTTAAAGGCCACAGGATCAGCCTTGACTCACACAAATGTGTACGCACACCCTCCTAACAGCTGAAGCTGTCGTGCTACAAACAAGCTGCTCTTAAGTTGTTCCTTGTAACACCAGTGTTCACCTTTCAGGCTGACAAATAAAGAGTAGTGTGATCAGAGTCATAGATGACGTGACATACTGAGCTGCGTTCTGAGCTCCGTCTAAATGCTGAAAATCTCACAACAGCAGACAGTTTTTTTAATACAATTTTTTTCAAACCACCAAATTATTTTGTTCTCTAAAGAGTTGAAACTTCAATCAGTGGTGTTCACTCTCCTAGTCATGTGTGGCTAAATGAGATAATGAACTTTAGAGTCCAGTGACCAAGAATTGTAACGTTTATTCAACATGGTTCTGCTTTGACTCAAATCAGGGAAACCCAACATTTAAAATTCTGTAATTATATAACATATTTGAAGAATGGTATGTTATGTAGATATACGGTAATGCTGAAAACTCCTGAATGAAGGTGAAACATCCTGTTTATTGCTTCGTTTTAAGCCTTTTGACACCAACTAATAATTCAGGTCACTTATGCTCTGAAGCCAAATACATAACTAAAAAAATCTGGATAATATAAGTACATAAATATATAACTGCTGTATAATTTTGTTCACATGTGCAGCAGAGCTCCCTAAGGACTGTAAACAGATATTGATGTACAAAACCTTTGCAGCTCCCCTTAAGTATCTCTTTTACATTTCAGAGCAAAACTCACCTTGCAGTCACCTTGGGAAGATGTTGTTAGTAAGGCAGTCTTTTAAAGTTTTACAAAAACAGAGCAGCTGATCACATGTTTAACCTCTCTGCTGTGCGGGACATTTCAAGAAGAAGATACTGTAGATGAATATCTGTTCTCTTGGTGATTTTGCACCAAAGGATTCCCAATAGTATTGTTAACTGATAAGGAGTCAGTGTTATTACCATGATAGTGGTCATGCTGGCAACTTCTGAGTTATCTATCAAATGATTTTCTGTTCATCTCTGTATATAAGCTGCAGGATATCAACATCTTAACATGTCACCATCCTCAGTTTATTCCACTCCTTGATTTTCCTTCCTGCTCCACCATCCATTCTGTCCTGGAGGCAGCCTGAGGGCTGCCAGGTTTGTGTGAGTGTGTGTGTGTGTGTGTGTGTGTTTGTGTGTGTGTGTGTGGGGGGGCTTGTTGGGCGGAAGGTTTTCAAAGTTCTGTGGGTACATTGATTCCAAATGTTCCCACATGTCGTGTAATTTTTCCTCATCTGTCCATTATGTCATGGCAAAACATTCTGACTGGACATCATGAAAATTCCTCCACATATTCAGATATATTGAAAATAAAATTAGAAAATAAAAAATTAGAAATAGAGTTTTGTATAGAGTTTTGTATTTTTTTAAGTAGCCCTTCAGACATCCATTGCGGCATTTAGACCTTAGAAATCAGATTATGTCCCACCAGGATTCATATGACATCTTAATAACATTATGATTTCTTACATTTCACAGTAAACTCAGGGGTCAGGAGAATATTACAACCCAAGCCCGAGGGCCATTCTGAAGCCATTCTTTTCCCATAGTTCAGCTGAGAATATGTGATGCGGGTTGGACTGACTAGCTGAGAAATTAAAGGAGTTGACCTGTAGATTATATGCTATTATAACAGATACGTATATGATTTTTTGCATGGGGTTTGAAGCTGAACCAGCCAACCCGTAATCCATCTGCTGATCGTGTAAATCTGTTCAGAGAGAACAATCCATCAATCTATTTAAATGTAAATTTATGGGAATCAGCCGAAGTATTTTCCCTGATTTATATGTCAGTCATTGTTATAACGGCTGCAATAACAAGTATCAATTTCCTTCTGTCTCTACCTGTCATCCATTATTCATAAAATACGGCCAAATTGCAGTCTAATATTAATAAAGCTTACAAGCAGTTATTTGTTTAGGAGCTGATTTAGATATTAAACGACATAAATATACACATCAAGAGTGATAAAGTATGCTGACTGCATATTTCATCCGAGCTAATTTCCTCACATGGGTCAGACTGTCCAGTTATAGAACAAAAGCAAAACATGAGCAGAAATCCAAATGAACAACACAGTACAAACCATTGGTGATTTCTGCAGTCAATTTGCCATTGAAGATTTTTTAAACTGCTTTTTTTTCCCATTATGATTTCACACAAACATGAGAATAATGTCGTGTTTTGCAAATTTTTCAGAACAAGGATTTTCTAAGCTTTCCCTCTACAAATGAATACATCAACGAATATTACTTCATGGAACAAAGTATGCCTGTGATAATAATGTCGTGTATGTTTCTCATCACTGTTTTATATGATATAAAAGTATCACCAGTTATTCCTGGTGTTTGTTGTTTTTTCCTTTTTTCTGTCGCCACTTATTAGAGAGAGGGAGAGAGAGAGAGAAAGAGATTTGATTTGGATTTTTAAAATCACGTTCATTCATAAAAGCCAAATTACATGATAATCACATTGACACAAAATTCAAAGCACATTCAGGCAAAAAGGAATGCACATATCAAAAACAAACAATGGTATAATTTTCAACAGTACTGTGTGTTTCCTGAGCAAAGAAAACATCTAATCTTTTAACATTTATGAAACTAAAAAAAATATACTTTTAAAAAAACGCAGACAAAATTAAAAAAACAACAACGAACCATTCTCCACATCATCTTTTTTACTTTTGTCATTAGTTTCTTCAATCCTCAAATCAAAACTTCTTGGTCTGTAAAAACCGGTTGGTCACTTAAGAGAAAGAGAGAGAGAGATGCAGATAAACACTCTTCTAATCCTCCCGGCATCAAGAACCTAAAATCCTCCTTTTTCCTTTTGTTAGGTGAGGATGAAGAGGATCATCATGTTGAGTCTTTTTATCTGACAAAAAAAACCCTCAGACCTGTTAAGTGTTGCAACTGTTACAAAAATGTCATTTCTACAGCTGCCTATGAATAGTTGATATGAAATATTTGCAGGCGAGCGTTTTTCACTCTCGTGTCATTTATTCATCACATCCCTGGTGTCTTAAAAAAACGTGTCCTTAAGCCGTTGGTCAAAAAGCATTTGTAGATTCTAAAACATTTAGATTACAAGACTTACATGATTAACTTCAACACCACAACCAAGTGGTGCTTTTCATAATCAGGCAATAGCTCAGAGGGTGATTGGTCAATGCCAGTGCAGACCACAGTATGAGCTTGGAGTGGTATCAGTTCACAACCTGTGCTGACATAACCCTTGAGCAAAGCGCACACACACAGACTGCTCCCAGGGCACCACCATGTGGCTGCTTTTCACTAGACTACTTCACATTCTCTCCACTCGTGGAGACTAAATGTGTGTGACGTGCACGTGTGTCCATAAAATGTAAAAAGAATATCCTTATAGGGAATCTTTTCCTTCTTAAGACAGGAAATCCAAAGGCCTGGAAATTCCCACTTCAGCAACAACAGCTCAATATGGACATGAAAATTCAATCTGGCCTATCTGCCACTCTCTGTCTCTCTTTTTCTTGAACTGTCTCTACCCCCAGTTTATTTCTTTTCCCTAACCAACAGGTCAAGGCGGGTGACTGCCCTCCAGAGTCTGGGTCCTGCTCGGAGTTTTTCCCCGCCACCATTGCTTATGCTCACTCTGGAGGGCACTGCTGGCTTTCTGTCTGTTAAGCGCTTTAAAATATCAGCAGATGTGATTAAGCGCTATATAAATAAAAATATACTGTATTGATTTTTCTAAAGCTGATGAAAAGTTTTGTTGTTGAATATTCAGGGGGGAGGAGTGTAGAAAAAAAATGAGAATGCTGCAAAGTCTGTCATTAAAATAGAGAAGTCTGAGTCTACGGGGGGGGGGGGGGGGGGTGATTGTTATTGGATCAATCCTTGAGTGGTCCTGATTTCTTTTTGAGTACCATCTTTATCAGCTTTGTGACAGCAGACAGATATTATTTTATCCAGCTTCACACAGTCCATGGCTTTCTCACCATTCACGTCACACGTGGAAGGCCAAAAAAAGGTGAGACTTTCATTTTAAGTCAGCTGATCCAGCACATACAATGGAATCCTGTTCAAAAATACACAACACCCAAACTAAGATAGTATCACAAGGAAACAACAAAAGGAAAACAATGGGGTGTAAAATAAATGTAAAATCAAATCTATTCAAATTTGATATTTTGGGATTAAAATAATTATTACACTGATTTGATGAAATTCCGCATGTAATTTTTTCTTTTGTTTATTCGTATTTCTTTGACACTGATAGTTTTACAGAGAAATTCTGAGGAAGAGTAGATGTAGTGCAATAGAATAATGTGTGTAAACAGTATTCCCTCATATCAATGACAATGACACTGTCTCTCTCTCTCTCACACACACACACACACACACACACACACACACACACATACAAATTTAACCAAACTGTGCCGGCTCATTGTGAAAACAACCCCTCCTCTATTATTCCCCATCAGACAGACTCAGCTGATAGCTACAGTTTCAGAGTCAGCACAGGGAAAGATGATGAGCTGATTTTAAATAAATGTTAATAGTCATTCAATTAAATGATGTACTGCTGGAGTATTGCAGGAATCCAAAAGAGATATAAGCACAACACTAATAAGATGTTTTACATTAGCAGTAGTCAGACAATACAGGTAACAACAAGCAGGGCTGAAGAGATCCGTAGTGGATCAGTAGGTCAGGGCCTCTGTGGGAACTAATGTCTGACTCAGGCCCTTGCTTTTGAGGCTAATGAATCCTATGTTCCGTGGATTTTAGAGACATGTTTTTTTATGTGTAAGCAACTATAAATGCTTTCTATGCGAATGCGAACAGCTACTAAACAGGGGGTATAGTTACCCTGAAATTGAATTACTATCCAAAGAAATGCTGATTACTTTTAGACGTTCATTCCCTCCTCCTTCAGTTCTTTTTTCTTTATTTTTTTCCTTGTCTCTAGTCACCTCATTGTAATTCATCAGGGAAATGGGAACTTTGTAGGTTTGTTTTCTGCATAAGTACACAAAAGAACGCAGGCCATACACAGAAGTATACGCAACAATATAGAAAACAAAAAAACAAGTAAACAGCAATGAGTAAATTACTTTTCATCAGATTACAGCAACTAGCTAATACCTACAATAATACGAGCAAAACACAGTATTTGACGAGTATCGTCCTGAAAATATACAAGAGCACATTACTGTGTATTAATATCTTGTCATGTATTATCATTCTGAAATACAATATATTGTGTATATATTTTAAAAATATATAAAAATTCAGCAATTTAATGTTGAAGCGATTTAAAGTTAGTTTACAGTTTACTTTAACTTACTCAGACAAAGTTTACATTGCAATTTTAACTTTGGCCACTATTTCTTTTAAATTCTTTTTCCTTTTTTTTTCAACATACTGTATTTGGAATATGCTGAACCGTCAAAGGGTACACAGCATATAATAGCAGACAACATCTGTCTCTGGTCTGACGACGTTATTCTGAGCAAGGGGACACAAAGTTCTCCATTACAACCGAAGAGATACTGATATCTAGTCATGCTTTCTGCTGCCCTCGGTGTGTGTGTGTGTGTGTGTGTGTGTGTGTGTGTGTGTGTGTTGCTCATCCATGTATTTTTCTTTTTCATGTCCCCACGTCTGCTCATATTATCCACACACACACACCAAACCCACTCTTCTTCCTTTCTCCCATACACAAACACAGACTGACTTTAAACAACAATGGATTTATCACCATATATTAACCTTTATTATTATTGTTGTTTGGTAATTCAATATTATTTCATTTACATCAGTAATGCATTGTCAGTAATCCGTTTGAAGTGATTCACAGTGTAATAAGCCAGTGACAGGCAGAACAAATAGTTGGCTCACACATTGTGAGTAGGCACACTTCCATATGTGTGTGGACATGCCAGCTCGCGCACAGACACACGCACAGACACACACACGCACGCACGCATGCACGCACGCACACACACACACACACCAAAACACACACACACACACGTCTACACACAGTGATATTCATATAGTAATCAGTGCTGCAGCTATTATTAATGAGAGAGAACCAGGTCATCAATATTTAACCAGTGTCACTGAGGCCATTGCCGAGAGAGAGAGAGAGAGAGAGAGAGAGAGAGAGAGAGAGAGAGAGAGATTTTGAGCCTGTGTGTCTATGTGTGGTCTATTTATGTATGTGGGCCCACATATAGAAGAGGGGCAGAGGGACTATAAGGCAATTTCCTCAGGCAGCGTAGTGAGACCTGCTCCATTACAATGGGATAGACAGAGATAGACACATATTACTCCCTTAAACAGTGAGTGGAAGGAAGACAGAAATGGAGAAATCTGATTTTCCTCTATGTCCTCTGGTTCCCGTACTCCTTCTTCTTTCCACTTTCCTTTCCTCTCCTCTCCATCAGTTGTTTTTGTTCTGTGGAGGATGAAGAGGCTCAAAACAGAAATCTCATTGCATCATGCAGGATCAGATGGGCCTGAGAGCTTCCTGTGTGTGTGTGTGTGTGTGTGTGTGTGTGTGTGTGTGTGTGTGTGTGTGTGTGTGTGTGTGTGTGTGTGTGTGTGTGTGTGTGTGTGTGTGTGTGTGTGTGTGTGTGTGTGTGTGTGTGTGTGTGTCTGTGTGTCAGTGTGTTTGTGTGTCTGTGTGTCTGTGTGTCTGTTCCATGCCCCGGTGACAGAACATAGATGAACAGAACAAACATATTTTAGACTTGTTTGCTGTAATCTAACTTTACATAGCTGCTGCTAATATAACCTTCTTCTTCACCTTTCGGCTTTTCCCTTCAAGGGTTACCACAGCGAATCAACTGCCTCTATCTAACCCTGTCTTCTGCAATCTCTTCTCTCACACCAAATACCTTCATGTCCTCTTTAGACTACATCCATAAACCTCCTCTTTGGTCTTCCTCTAGGCCTCCTGCCTGGCAGTTCAAAACTCAGCATCCTTCTGCCAATATATTTACTATCTCTCCTCTGGACATGTCCAAACCATCTCAGTCTGGCCTCTCTGACTTTATCTCCAAAACCTCTTAACACGTGCTGTCCCTCTGATGTACTCATTCCTGATCCCATCCATCCTGGTCACTCCCAGAGAGAACCTCAGCATCTTCATCTCTGTAATTAATAGGACATGAATTATAGTTATACTAATTGTTATGACTGAAATGAATGGAAAGTGTGCTTCAAGTGTGTTTTTGTGCTTGCACATTGTTTGGTGTTGAGCTATCATAGCTGTGAAGGTGGTCAGTGACCTTTCTATGACGGAAACCAATCCCATGACCTTTTGACCCCCACCCATCATCAAGCAACCGAGGATCATTCAGACCCTGCAGCTTCAATAGATCCTGTGTTGTGGATGATGAGGTTGGGGGTGCCTTGTGTGGTCTTCGAATAACTTTTTACTTGTTTTGAGCCACATCTATTTCATTTTAGGATGATTCCTTAGCACACTCTGAAGGCTCTAAGCTTAGGGTTCATTTCATATGGTTAGAAAGCAAGTCATGGTTTATCAGACAATAATTAAATATTTATAGAATCAGCTCAAATACACGATTTCCCACAGACCTCCATGGTTCAGCATGATAACTGTCTATCCATTTCATTCTTATGGCTAAAATTTACTTTTTTAAACAACAAAAGGACATGCATCGGTCTGGTTGAGGTTACGCTTGTTGGTGTAAACTGAGCGGTTGAGTTTTTAGATTGTTGTGTTGCATTGTGTTCAATGAGTAGTGAGGAAGGAGCCACACGTTTTTCCACTAGAAATCCACTCTTCATATTTCCCCACGGCAACACAGACAGCTTCACGGTCAAATAATGTTTTTTGGTAACAGTTAACAGTAAAACTATTTTATATGCTAAAAATACTGCTGGAGCTTTGTTTTTGTTGTTTTCTCTTTGGCTTTCTTCCCATCCCCATCCGTTTGAAAACTAGATAATGTTCAGCATTTATAGTGAAAATGAGGATGTAAATTGCTTATAATTTTTTCTAATAAACTGCTTGTGCATAAGATAGTCCATACATTTTATTGTTACTTTGACAGAAAGTAAATGGCTCGCAATTGCAACAGGTTTATACAACACAGTTATTATCTAGATCCACAAGTCAGCCAGCTGCTATAGTTTTATGGTATTGATAATGGAAGTGCTTCTGCTGCCAGTGAACTAATTTATTTTGTGCCAGTGATCCTTTTGGAAACATGATTCAAACATATGCATTTTTATGTCTCATCTAAAGGCATTGTACAGGCTTACATCTGTACATCTGTACTTCTGTATGCCTGACATTCATCCTGCTGTCGTTGAATGTTATAGAAGCATATAGCTTAAACATGAGTCATGGATGATTTTGAAAACTTTGTCATGATCCCATGAAGGAGTCACATTGGTTGTTTTTTTTTATTGGCCATCTGCCTATGAGTACAATGATTTAATTACCTGGGAGCTTCATTAGGATAGAGCCAGGGAGGACATGCTGGTATCTCCCCTATCCTCCCTACCCGAGTATAAAGTTACCTTTGGACGGAAGAGTCTTCATTGATTAGCCATATGCCTGAGAGGTGGGGGAGTTGTAGCTTCACCCCTGTGCCATCACAGTCGGAACTGTGGAGAAATGGGGAAGCTGGATGTGCAGAGCTATACTGCATATGGGGTAGGATTTGGTTTCCCCAAGTGCATCTTTGCATTATGATGCTATCTCCCTTGGTTGCCAACAAAGCACTGATAATTTAGACATTAGGGTTAGGGTTAGGGAAGGCCTGGTGAGGCTTTTCTGGAAAAGAAATGATGCAGGCAACTGCATGTAATCATCAGAATGCAAATAGACCGGCATTTGGCATTTATGTTAGATAGATGCCGATTAACACTAGGGTGGGCTTGTTTCCTTTTGTGGGGAGTATAATCTTCAAAAGTACCTCAGCCCTGTCTACATGAACCTCTGTTAAAGACAGATTTTCCCTGTGTGTGTTGCCACCTGTACAGAGCTGGTCTCTTTTAATGGTTTTTAATTGATAAGTGTGTTGAAAGAATGTTTTATGTTTTAACACTGCCAATTTACACTGATGTACTGTAATTCTTTATTAATTCTCTTCAATCTGGCTATATTTGCAATTGAAAAGGACTCCATCTGTGCATCTACAGGCCAAGTGGGATAAAATTACTCTTGGTGGAATAGCGTACCAGTTTTTACACGCTGAAACATTTTGTTTTTATTCACCTTACGTTATTTTGAAAAGGAATCCATGCCTTTGTTGCCTAAGGGTTTTTCCACATCAGTAGTTTGTCGCCAGAGTCCAGTTTTTCTGGACACAGGAAAAGTTATGAAGTGTCTCACAGTTAGTGACTAGCTCAGGGATATCAGTCATTTCAAGCCTTGTGATCAACCATGGGATGAGGAGGACTATGGTATCAATCCATCCGTCCATCACATTCAATTTCTAGAGTACAACTCAATGTATTCTAAGAATTTCATTGTTCAGCTGGATCTTAGAGAGTGAGAAGATGCCTGAGGAATGGAGGACATGTGTGCTGGTGCCCATTTTAAAGAAAAAGGGAGATGCGCAAAGTTGTGGCAACTACAGAGGAATAAAGCTGATGAGCCATACAATGAAGTTATGGAAAAGAGTAGTTGAAGCTAGAGTAAGGGCAGAAGAAAGCATTTGTGAGCAGCAGTATGGTTTCATGCCAAAAAAGAGTACTACAGATGCAATATTTGCTTTGAGGATGTTGATTGAGAAGTACAGAGAAGGCCAGAAAGAGATGCATTGTGTTTTTGTAGATCTGGATAAAGCTTATGACAGGGTGCCCAGAGAGGAACTGTGGTATTGTATGAGGAAGTCTGGAGTGGCAGGGAAGTATGTTAGAGTGGTGCAGGGAATGTATGAGGACTGTAAGACAGTGGTAGGTGTGCTGTAGGTGTGACAGAGGAGTTCAAGGTGGAGGAGCGACTGCATCAGGGATCAGCTCTGAGCCCCTTCTAAGCCCCACAAAGGAATATCCAGTGTAGTAGGGGAGTATGAAAGCACAGCGAGAAAGATCGCGGACTACAGAAACCACTTGCCTTTCAACCTGAGATGTTGCCAGAACAACGTAATCCCAAACAGTTTACGGCTAGGATCTTCAGTGAGGGGACACCATGCAAACATCATCCTGGAGAAGGCTCAAAACCAACTCCCAAATGAGAGAGTAAGGCAGGTCCACTTCACCATCAAGGCCCTGAAGACGAAGGCTGAGCAGCTCTCCATGAAACTCACGTCAGCTTTGGCACCTAGGATCCTACAAGAGGTCCACAAGTTTGTTGAGACAGCCCAAATGCCTCAACACGCGATGAGCAAGGAAAGGCAAAGAAGTTTCAAAGCCTCCAATCTCAGACAAACAAAAATACAAGGACAAAACAACTCAGCTGGACGCAGAAACCACTGAGTACAACTACAGATAATGCACAGGACAGATGGGTGAGGAATCTATCAGACAGAGAACTCACCCAACCAAAGAAGGACGTCCTCACCAAAGGATCGAATTTTGCCATCACCCCACAGCGTGTACCGGTTGTGGACCTCATTACTGCTACAGAATCAGCCATTAAAAAGAACAACCTTTCCGCAACAGAAGCAGAGGGACTAAGGCTAAAGGTAACAGCAGCCCTTTCCGAAGCTAAGGTCCCCCCTTCTAACCTCTCCACCCAGGAACGAAGGGCAGTGACGGCGCTGAGTAAGGACCAGAACATCACTATCGTTCTAGCAGACAAAGGAAGATGCACGGTAATCCTGCACACAACAGATTACCACAGCAAGGTATATCTCTACTTAGCGACAGCATGACCTACGAGTCCCTGAAGCGCATCCAGCAGCTACAAAAAGAAGGTTGTGGAATGCCTACAGAAGCTACAGAAGGAGGAAACTATAAACCGCCTGCTCTACTATCGCCTGTACCCTAGGGAAGCTATCCCATGCATATATGGTCTCCCCAAAATTCATAAAGAGGGAACCTCACTCAGACCCATTGTCAGCAGCATCAACTTGGTCACATACAACATTGCTAAGCATGTTGCTACCATCTTGGCCCTGCTAGTGGGTAACAACCCCTACCATATACAGAACTCCATGGACTTTGTAGAAAAGGTGACAGGACTGAGATTGGATACAGATGAGCCCATGGTATCCTACACTTTCCTTTTTCACATGTGTCCCCACAAAGGAGGCGGTGGAAGCAGTAAGACAACGGCTTTCACAGGACAACACCCTCAGCGACAGGACAAACCTCAACCCCGACCAGATCTGCCAACTTTTGGACCTCTGCCTAAACACCACCTATTTCCAGTACAGAGGGAACTTCTATAGGCAGAAACACAGATGTGCTATGGGCTCACCGGTGTCTCCTATTGAAGGAATATTAGTTTCATTGTTAAGGTCTTTACATGGGAAGGGTTGTTGTTCTGGTTTATTGCTCAGGTTTATTACTTAGGAAATACTCTAAACATTATCGAGATCTTCTAATCTTGAGGCCCCGTCCACACGATGACGGATTTTTTTGAAAACGCAACTTTTTGAAAACGCATCGAAAACGATTTGCGTCCACACGACAGTGTTTTCAAAATAACCTCCATCCACACGTAAACGCATCAGTGCGTTTTTGAAGACGGCTATAAGCATGCCAGACCATGTGGTGGCAGTATTGAGTCAAGAAGAAAA
Source organism: Antennarius striatus (assembly GCF_040054535.1). Taxonomy (NCBI): domain Eukaryota; kingdom Metazoa; phylum Chordata; class Actinopteri; order Lophiiformes; family Antennariidae; genus Antennarius; species Antennarius striatus. The sequence continues at coordinate 12,620,593 of NC_090785.1, forward strand.
GAAGAAAGTCAACTTTATTGATCCAGTACGGGGAAATTATCTTTACACTCTTTACAGGCTTATATATGTCAAACCATGCTTACAAAGTTGTGTGCAAGCCCCTGAACAAACACAACACACTAGGGGCCTGTAGGCATGCGGTTAGTACAAATGTTAGTACATGGGGAGGTAGAGTGAAGGGTCGCGACTTCGGGGTGCGCCCCAAATGAGCAGCTTGTGGGGGGGACGGCGCCTTGCTCAAGGGTGCCTCGGCAGTGGCCTGGAGGTGAGCTGGCACCTCCCACTGTTAGCTGACACTCCGAGGATGTCTGACGGGAGTGTTCAACAAACACAAGGTTCCTCTGTATTTTAAGCTGGGCAACACCCTCCGACAAACACTGGTCCACCCAAAAGACCCCACACCACACAGTCAGAAGAGCAATCTGGTGTATGCAGTTAAATGCAACGAGGAATGCTAAGATGTCTACATAGGGGAAACCAAACAACCACTACACAGGCGCATGGCTCAACACAGAAGAGCCAACTCATCAGGACAGGCTCAGCAGTCTTTCTTCACCTCAAGGAAGAGGGACACTCATTTCAGGACACTGTTGTTCAGATCTTGGACAGGGAAGATAAATGGTTTGAGAGAGGAGTGAAAGACGCCATCCACGTCAAAGTGGAGAAGCCATCTCTGAACAGGGGGGGTGGTCTACGACATCACCTTTCGCCAATTTTCAATTATGTCCTTTCAAAACTCCCAAAAAGATTGTCTCAGCAGATTGACCCAGGTGATGTGTCACATGCTAATGACCCTCATGGTACATTTGACAATAAAGCTGACTTTGACTTTGACATTAGTATACAAAGGTGAAACTCACATTTCAACGACCCCCTTTGACACCCCCATCAACAATCGTTGAGGTGCCAGACGGGTTGTTAGAATGTGAATAGCACTGACCACACCCCACAGGGTTAATAAGCTGGGACATGACCAGCCACCTTCAGAACTGAAGAAGTCTCTTGGATGAGAGACGAAATGTCTTTAAGAACTTTCTTAACGTCCAGTGGATTGACTTAAACAGCTTTGGATAACCATGACCTGGATAACTGAGAACCTACACAGACATCATGGACTGTGATGTTTGCAAATGACATTTTGATCTGTAGCGAGAGCAGAAAACAGGTGGAGGAGAAGCTGGAGAGATGGAAGTTTGTCCTGGAAAGGAGAGGAATGAAGGTTAGCCGCAGTAAGACAGAGTACGTGTGTGTGAATGAGAGTGACTCAAATAGAAGAGTGAGGTTACAGGGAGACGAGATCAAGAAGGTGGAGGATTTTAAGTACTTAGGGTCAACAGTCCAGAGCAATGGAGAGTGTGGAAAAGAGGTGAAGAAGCGTGTACAAGCAGGATGGAACAGGTGGAGAAAAATGTCAGGTGTGATATATGATAGAGTTTTTGCTAAAATGAAAGGAAAGGTATACAAAAATGTGATGAGACCAGTGTCACTGAGGAAAAGACAGGAGACAAAGCTGGAGGTAGCAGAGATGAAGATGCTGAGGTTCTCTTTGGGAGTGACCAGGAAGGATAGGATCAGGAATGAGTACATCAGAGGGACAGCACATGTTAGAGGTTTTGGAGATAAAGTCAGAGAGGCCAGACTGAGATGGTTTGGACGAAGAAGAAGAAGAATATTCTAAGCATTTCGTTATTTTGATTTCAATGATTAATTTTAATGAGGAAAATTTGACATACTGTATATCAGATACCAAGCAAGCAAGGATTGAATTTTTATTTTTTTTCATTGGATTTCACCTTTAGCACAGGAATCTTCAAACTTTTTTTACCATTACTACAGATCACCTTAATATTTTGATCAAAGACTATCTGGTTGGAACTGGAAAAAAATGAGGCATTTTTCAGTAAACTTTTGTGATTGACATAAACCGTTCTGGCACTGACATTAATTCTTGTTTCTATGATTAGTAAATCATTTGCTAAATATATGTGGTTTATACACATGAAGTACAGATTCTTATTGTTTTTATCTTCCTATTTTCCAAAAACATAACTGCTGCTTTTGTAATCCTGGAGAACAACTCAAGGGTTTGGTGCTAAGACAACCACAACAAAGGAAAATGCACTAGTACTGAAGCACAACCTCACCACATTAAGATATCCCTGTTGATTTACTGTTTGTGTAGCAGGGTTACAGATGGTTTTTAACTATGTCGCTGCCTGGCTTATGTGTTCATCATTATCATTTATGATGAGATGTTATTGGATAATAAATCCTCATCCTATGGCAGACATGTCAGGTTTGGCTCTTCTGGTAAGCCTGAATATTTGCATATATATTGTCTTTCACCTTTATATAGACTTTCTCTTTGCCTTGCCCTTTCTACATCGGTATAGCTTCTAGAATACATTCAAATGTATATGTAAATGAAAGAATCAGGGAAGGAGAGGACTGGATAGAGAGGGAAAGATACCTGAGGGAGACCCTCCAGTTGGTCTAACTTCATGCTGCTGGTTTGACCAAGACTTTTGCATGTTTCAAACACAATGCTGTTCCTGTAATGTGTTTATTTTTGTGTTAATAGTCTATTTCACATATGTCAAAGTCAAGGCCCGCGGGCGAAATGTGGCCCGTGGAGAATTATTTATGGCCCGCCGGAGGATTTTTAATTACTATTAAAACCAGCCCACAGGCTACATCTACCTGCTGGTGATGCAACGTTAGGGGAAGTCACTCCAGCATAGCAACCCTGCTTTGGGTTTAATTGTTTATTTGCAGGGCAGCACTGTGGTGCAGTGGGTAATGCTGTTGCCGCACAGCAAGTTAGTTGCGAGTTCGCGTCCCGCTCAGTGCGGCGTTTGCATGTTTTCCCCGTGTCTGCGTAGGTTCTCTCCGGGTTCTTCGGCTTCCCCCCACCTCCAAAAACACGCGCTTCAGGTTAATGTACCGGTCCCAAATTGACCGTAGGAATGAGTGTGTTTGTGGTTGTCTGTGGCTCTGCGGTGCACTGGCGTTTTGCCCAGATTTTCCCCCACCTCACACCCTTAGCCAGCTGGGATATGCTCCAGCTCCCCGCAACCCACGACAGATGAAGCAGTCATGACAATGGATGGATGGATGTTTAACAGCAGTCAGAGCGGAGGTTGCATTAGCTACTCTATTCCTCAAAAATGGCTATAAGGAAGATGGATGCTGAGAGCGGGGAGTTTCTGACCAGTTGGGAGTCAAAGTGTATTTTCAGAGAGGTAAAAGGGAAACCTTTGTGTCTTCTGCTGAGTTTGCACGTTTCATCCACGACACAATGCCCCAGCTGCGCATCCAAGCTGTTCGGACGCTCTCTATGTTTAGCAGCACATACGTGTGTGAATGATTGTTCTCTCTGATGAAGCTTAAAAAAACATCACACAGGAGCTGTTGGACTGATAAACACCTTCACTCAATTTCCTCTGCTCAGAGCCTGACCCTGAACATTGATAAACTTGTATGAAAGATGAGACACCATCAAATATCAGAGTCAGCCTCAGACAAGTGAGCATCACAGATCAGTAAGGTATTATAAATTTAGTTAAATTTTTACAATTGTTTCTACAAGACGCGATGTCTCTTTGAAGGAAGTATTGTTTTGTCTGACTTTTGTATTTTATTTTATCAAATTTATTTCAGTTGAATGGACTAAGGGAAAATAGCAGATTAGAGCCATGAGTAAGAATACAACTGATTAGATTTTTTATTTTATTTTACTATTTGAAAGCAGTGATTGGTAGGATTGTAAAGCAGCACAATCTTTTTTTTTGCACAATAATACATTATTATTGTGCATGCACACTATTATTATTGTGCATGCAATGATGCATGCACAATAATGTATTTTCAGTTTATAATGCATGCAATTTCATTTATGCATTTATCTTCATATTAAGGGACATATTTTGTTTTTGAAGGACGTTTACTTTTTTGCTGTTTACCTTTTGAAAATGTTTACCCTTAAAGTTACTGACAGAGCCATAACAAAATATCATTTTATTTATTTAATCATTACATAATACACTGTGTTAGCTCTTGGTTCGATAGGCTATTTTCATTTCAATATGTTTTAATAAACATTGAACCAGTCCGGCCCTCGGCTTGTAGCAAATTTGTTTTTTTTGGCCCTCCTTGTATTTTACTTTGACACCCCTGGTCTATTTGATTGTCATTTCTATTGTTAATTTAGAAAATTAAGATGAAAAAAAGGATCTTCCAGTCAGATCTTATTTCTTCGCGGTAGCATGCCCAATCCCAATGTCCCATTTGGCCTTCTTATTATAGTCCCTTCTCTATCTCCCCCTCCCCTTCAGTATCTGCTCGTCCTCTCATTCTATCCCCACAGTGCTCAGGTTGACAGATGCTTGGCTGGCTGGCTGTCGTTATAACTGTGATGCTGGGTGTCTCTGGTGACTGGCATTGGCTGTTGTTTCAGTTCTTCACAGCCAGGACAGAACAGGACATTTCCTGAGGCTATCAATGGCTGAAGGAAGGGGGAATGAGAATGTGCAGGGAAAATGAGAGAAACAGGACCAAGGCAACAATTCCATATTTTTTTCATTTATTGATGTATTCATGTATTAATTAATTTATCGATTTATTTGTTCTTAATACAGTTGTCACCTCTTTGTCGAGACCATTGAGCCATTATTCAACCCACCATAGTACAATGTGGCAGTTACAGCAATGTTGATATGCTAGAAAGCAGAGATGTGAAAACTGTTTTTTTGTTTGTTTGTTTGTTTGTTTGTTTGATGCTAGAAATGTGTGAAAAGTGTGAAACTGAACCTAGACTAAAAAAGTTCCTGCAAAATGTCTTGGATGAAAAAAGCCTGCCTCACACATCCTAAATTTACATATAGGCAATGAAATTTGTGTATGGCTTCATTTAATTAAACATGGTTGTTCAACAGATATTGCCCAGTATTCACTGCAACATTTTGATATTAGCAACGGATGAGATGATGTTCAAAAGTCTAAAGGTGGTCACGTACTGTATATCCTTAACAAAATTTGCAACTACACAGTAATTTCATTGTTTTGGTTTTCTGGGTCACAACTTGCCATCAACACTGTTTTCAGCCACAACAGGCAGCTGTTGTCAGGAAAGTTTTGGTAAATCTGCTTCATACTTTCTGAACCAAGGAGCACACAAAGGTAGTTACCAGTGGAGAATGTACTGTTGTGGAATATTTTGCAGATAAAGAAGCAAGGAGCACAAGTAAACTAACGTTTTTAGAATGAATGCTGTGTCTCTCTGAATGGAATTCTGTTTTGGGGAATACTGCATTCCATTGTTGTGTTTACTGCTTGTTGCACTACCTCCAAGTGGCCAATCAGTCATTGTGGGAATTTGAGTCAATATGTCACTCAACTAAAATTATTTTAAAGTTATTTAAACCTATTTGATAAAAACTGTTGGAGAGTAAGACCCAAGAAAAGGAAGTTACATTTCCTGCAATACTATTTGCTGAGGTCCCTGAGTTTTTTCTGAACATTTGTATGAGGACCAGGGATGATGGGAACACTATAACAAGAGAATGAGGATACAGAAAGAGAGGGTGATGGGCAAGGAGCTGATGCCGGATTTTGGGGGAGAGGTGGCAGGGGGGCAACAAACCTTTCAAACTGAAGGCTGTCTTCTGAGATTTACAGGTACTCAGGGAGCTGGACCTTGCACTTTGCTGTCAGCCTCTCTCTTTATCTTCCTTTTGATGCACCCACTGTTTTTCCAGCAAGACTGATCTATAGATATATACAGTAAGTGGAAAGGCAGCAGGGCTGGATCAGACAGTGTTAAGAGATGAAGATTTTCAAAAAAAGTATCTTATGTTTGTATGATATAGTCTACATCCTACATGCCCTATTAATCTTTGTGCTCTGTGACGGCTGGAGATGCTTTTCTACTTAGTTTCATGGTAGATCTTTCTAAATGCTTGGCATTCTGAGATCGATGTTGACAGACACACTAAAGGACAGGCAGACAGGTCAGGTTCAGACCTGCATAGGCCCCATATAAGCATGGTTGTGCTGTATTATTGGCCATAATGACTCGTCAATTTCTGAATTATGACACATCAGATTCTGTACACCTCCAGAGAGAGGGTTTAGGGACATGACGACTTGAAATATTACTGTTTCTGCAGAAGACAATCATTGTTTCCAGATGTTTGTGATGTTTACATGGTTTTACTTCTCTGTTTTAATGACTATAACATCACTAAAGGATTTCGCTAAGCCTAACCGAGCAGCTTGTTCTTTGGTGACATGTTCAACCATAAGGCATTCTGCCAGTTCCAAGAAGTGTCAGTGATTGATTCAGTGGTTTGTGTGTTATGAATGTGTAGGTCACTTTGCATACATTGTTAACTTTTTGAAGAAATGGTTCAGTTTGACTATTGCAACTGCTGTACATCAGGACACAAGGGTAATTGGTGTGCACCATTGAACTTCCCCAACAGCCGGCAGCCCTGTGTGTTTCTGACAGATAGTTATGTAAGAGGGGCGAGTGAAAGGTTGCCTTGTCTCCTGAAACGCCAGAAATCCTCCCAGACATACCAAGCAGTGGCGAGGATAGGTGGCCCTCTCGCCTGCTGATTGTAAAGACTGCCTCATGCAATATTAAAAACGGTCCCCTTCTCCTTTACAGGGAGATGGATGTAATTGAAAGCCTAAATACTGTATTACACCGCTCATAAATCTCATCAGAAAAATAGAAATCCCAGTTAAAAATAAGCAGCTCTAATCTAAAGCTGCTAAATAAATGGGCAAGTCTTTGATGTTTGAATAAATATAATGGTCTTCAGGGAGCTGTACGTTTAAAATTAGATTACTAATGCTCATTTAAATAATTAATGGTGATATGATTATGGGAAGCATAGTTCATTGTGTATTCCACATGCCATAGCCGTTACAGCTGTCAAGCGTAGAAATAATGAGCAGCCAGCTGAAGCGCATTGTGTGGGATGGCTAGCATGGTGTGTTGTTACCAGTCCAGATGCTAACAGCAGTGTTAATAGTCCGCTGTCTGAGCCACTCATCAACATGACAGCCCATAAAGCTGTCACCAGGGGACAAAATGTCCATGTCCTGAGCTATGTCACCAAGACATAGCTCAGGGCTCAGGTCCGAAAGAAAATTCATTTGTATGTGGTAAACTGGGACTTCCTGAGAGCAGACAGCCTTGAACTCAGGTACACACTCAGTTCAGCATTCTGATATCACCATCTCCTGCTGCTCCTCATAGCAAAATACAGAACTATTAACAGCTAAACAACAGCTACATGTGGACAGACCATCAAGTTTTATTGGAATAAAATAAAAAATAATAGTATACTAGTATAGAATAGTTTATTAGTATATAATAGTATGTTTTCTTCTGAGATTCTCCAGGCACATATTAAATGTGGTCACTTCAAACTCATACTTAACTATACCTTTGTTCACTTTTACAGGTTGGCTGGGGCTGAGGGAATCTTTAATTTTTAAATAGATCAGGTTGCTTTCCAAATATTAATGTGAAACCAGCTCAAACCACTCTGTCCTCGACAGCCCTGGAGGAGAGAGGGTGACAGTTTCTTTTTCCTTCTACTAATTTTAGTTGATCCTGAACCCTGTTTGTCTGTTTCTGTAGTTTTATGTATTTTTTTTTTTAGCTAATCAATCAAAATTAATGTATTATCACCATGATTACAAGATTACAGGGTGCCCAGAGAGGAACTGTGGTATTGTATGAGGAAGTTTGGAGTGGCAGAGAAGTATTACAACAGTGCAGGGCATGTATGAGGGTATGTATGAAGACTGTAAGACAGTGGTGAGGTGTGCTGTAGGTGTGAGAGGAGTTCAAGGTGGAGGAGGGACTGCATCAGGGATCAGCTCTGAACCCCTTCTTGTTTGCTATGGCGATGGACAGGCTGACAGACGAGGTTAGAAAGGAATATCCATGGAAGAGATCAAGAAGGTGGAGGAATTTAATTACTTAGGGTCAACAGTCCAGAGCAATAGAGAGTGTGTAAAAGAGGTGAAGAAGCGTGTACAGGCAGGATGGAACGGGTGGAGGAAAGTGTCAGGTGTGATGTGTGACAAAAGAGTTTCAGCTAAAATGAAAGGAAAGGTGTACAAAACTGTAGTGAGACCAGCGATGTTGTTTGGTCTAGAGACAGTGTCACTGAGGAAAAGACAGGAGGCAGAGCTGGAGGTAGCAGAGATGAAGATGCTGAGGTTCTCTTTGGGAGTGACCAGGATGGATAGGATCAGGAATGAGTACATCAGAGCACATGTTAGAGGTTTTGGAGATAAAGTCAGAGAGGCCAGACTGAGATGGTTTGGACATGTCCAGAGGAGAGATGGTGAATATATTGGTAGAAGGATGCTGAGTTTTGAACTTCCAGGCAGGAGGCCTAGAGGAAGACAAAAAGAGGAGGTTTGTGGATGTAGTAAAAGAGGACATGGAGGTAGTTGGTGTGAGAGAAGAGGATGCAGAAGACAGGGTTAGATGGAGGCAACTGATTCGCTGTGGCGACCCCTGAAGGGAAAAGCCGAAAGGTGAAGAAGAAGGTTATATTAGCAGCAGCTATGTAAAGTTAGATTGCTGCTTGCTCTGTAACTACAAGGGTTAAGCAGATTCCATTGTCGCTGACAGAAGTTTAAATTCATTTTTGTTTCTTTCGATGGATAGCTATGATTTACTTTTTGCTATTCTCCCTTCACATGAATAGCTATTTCATGAACCAACTCCCAATTAATTTGTGTCTACATGAAGTAGATATTTGTAAAAACTTTTATTATTTTTGTATAGTTATTGACTAAGACAAAAATCATTCATGTACTTCTTATACTGAAGCTGCTGCCATCTTTCATTTATGCTGTCTCTATCTGCAAACCCTTTTCTACCACTACCTTCTACGGCGGTATTTTGAGTCTGCTTCTGAAAACACTTCATCTAGGGCCGTCTAGGGAATTAGATGACCACTACTCCTCATTCCCCTAAAGAAATGGGACACACTACCCTACACAGGAATGCACTAAAGGAGGCAAGTGCTAGGGCTAAGGAAGAATTGTAATTGGGCCTTTGTTTCACTCCTGCAAACTATCAAAGTGTCCAAAGTATTGTGTAACTGTGGCATATACTGTATGACAATCTATGATATAGAAATGAGTATAATGTAGTGGTATTATTTCACTGGATGACGTGTAGCCGGTTTAAAGAGATCATGTACCAAGTAGATAATAAATGCTGAAACTGTATGCCAATAAAGGAGTGATAATGATGCACATTCTTTAAATTCTCTAAATGTAGTCATGCAGCATCCTAACTAGACCGAATGGTATGCAGCAGATTATAGGACACTGATTGCAAACAGAAGAGAGTTGAGGTCTGTTAAGGCATGTGCATTAAACAATTTCTTGAGCATCTCTGAACAGAGGTCTTTGAAACATAAGTTCAAATCCACACATACTTGAGGATCCACCTTGAGGAGGCCAGACCAACCATTGTAAGGTCAAAGCGAGTCGTTATACAGTGAAGTCCCTGAATGTCGAGCAGAATGACATGCCACACCTGACTACCAAACAGTCAACTTAACCCAAAGGCCGCTGTTCAGCAGTAAGATGATGCTTTACCTGAATAATCATATCTATTATTCCTCTCTTTTGTGCCTTATAGTGTCTCCATACTTTCCTCACCCACCGCCCACTCCTCTTCCTCACCTCCTATTTAGTGGGCAAGCATACATTCTTGACATTTTGCAAAGGTTGAACAACAAAGGACCTTTGTCTCCTAATAAGGTTGCACTCTATTCCTCACCTGAATGATAAAATGGAGGGAGAGTGTGCTCTGTGTGACAGGAAGCAGAGTGTATATTGGAATGCTGAAAGGAGTGTAACAAGAGAATTAATTTTAAGCAGGGGACAGTAATAAAGTTTCAAGAGTGGGGACATAAATGGCTAGCATGTACACGTCTGTTTGTGTGCATGTAGATAAGGACTGTGGCAGGAAAGAAGGAATAATTTGAATTGTTATGATCCTTCCCCTGCATGTAAGTTAAGAATGATAACAGTTTGGTTAAGCCTTTATATTAAGCTGTGGGGAAACAGAGCAACACATCCTGATGCTGCACCTACAGTCTCACACAGAGACTCAGATACATCTGCAAGAGAGCGATATTCTCTACCATGCAATAGCTTGAAACGGAACTCACAAGACCTCTCACTCTCATCCATCACACCCCGCAGCTCTACCTCTCACCTCCCTCAGCACCTCCCTCAATCTCTCTTGCACCTTATTCCTCCACAGTGTTCTTTGTAGAAAAAAAAAACTTCCTCCAAAACAGCTGAAGTGAAAGAAAAATAATCTTTCTAGCAAAGTGCAAGAAAGGACAGAGCTAAGAGGAAATGGAGAGGTTCAAACTGACAGAGCTCACCACCTGGTCAAGCCCTGACCAGCCTTTTAGTTTACTGCATGTTTCCCAGTCTGCCAATGTCACTTTGTTATGTCTACCTTATTCCTTCCACTTACCCTACAGCTCTGGCCTTATATTATGCAACACCCCCTCCCTTCATTGTCTCATTTGGAGTTTTCCAAGCACTGCAATTTTGCGAAGACACAGACTTAAAAGTGAGAACATTTTTTGTGTGTTTTGTCTCAACATTACATAAGCAAAAGGTAGAAATATTTGTATGTACAGTATCTTAAAAAGCAGATGTTTTGTCGTAAGGCTTGTTGAAGACAAATTTAATGAGGGGAGCAACTAACAAGGAGAAGGGATGTTTTGTGTGTGTGTGTGTGTGTGTGTGTGTGTGTGTGTGTGTGTGTGTGTGTGTGTGTGTGTGTGTGTGTGTGTGTGTGTGTGTGTGTGTGTGTGTGTGTGTGTGTGTGTGTGTGTGTGTGTGTGCTTGTGTGCGTGTGTGTGTGTGCAAACATTCTCCGTATTACTCTCCATCTTTGGAAACTGATGTAGACAGATACTCAACCACACATGCTGGAGCAGATATGAGATCATATTCAGGCTTCCATTCCGCTTGCGACTCAGGAGCCAATATTAGCTAAGCGGTCGTTGTATTACCCATGAGCCCGTTGCCTTGGAAACATTGCATAAGAGGGAGTGGGAAAGTGGAATGCCCCTTGCTGATTGGGAGACAAAGTGACAGATCTCTCTTTTTCTCCCCTTATCTTCCCCTGCATTTTCTTTCGTATCCCTATGCACAACACTTTCTCTACTGTTTGTGTCAAAAATGCTGAAGTTCCAACTCATTCCCAAGTCAAAGTCAACTTATTGTCAAATGTAACATATATGCATGACATACAGCACAGATGAAACTGAGAGAGAGAGAGAGAGAGAGAGAGAGAGAGAGAGAGAGAGAGAGAGAGAGAGAGAGAGAGAGGGAGAGAGAGAGAGAGAGAGAGAGAGAGAGAGAGAGAGGTTGTCAGGTGCTGGGGGGTGGGGGGCAGGTGAGGGTAGAGTTCAAGGCTGGTTCAGGCGCCGTACCACACGGTGATGGTCAGGATGCTCGCGATGGTGCATCTGTAGAAGGTGAGCATGATGGGGGTGAGACTCTTGCGCTCCTTAGTTTGCAGAGGAAGTAGAGGCACTGTTGGGGTTTTTTGGCCAGTGATGTGGTGTTGCGGCTCCAGGACAGGTCCTCGGAGATGTGCACACCCAGGAACTTGGTGCTGCTGACTCTATCCATTGCAGCACCATTGATGGTTAGTGGAGCATGCTGGGTGCATGCTCTCCTGAAGTCCACAACAATCTTCTTCGTCTTCTCCACATTCAGATGGAGATTGTTGTCCTTGCACCACATAGCCAGGCGGCTCACCTCATTTCTGTAGGATGTCTCATCGTTGTTGTTAATGAGACCCACCACAGTCGTGTTGTCTGCAAACTTTATGAAGAGGTTGGAGCTCAAAGTTGGTGTGCAGTCGTGGGTCAGCAGAGGAAAGAGGAGGGGGCTCAGTATGCATCCTTGGGGGGGCCCCCATGTTCAGCGTGATGGTGCTGGAGGTGTTGCTGCTAACTCAAACTGCCTATGGTCTCCCTGTCAGAAAGTCCAGCAGCCAGTTGCATATGGAGGTGTTGAGTCCAAGCTGGTCCAGTTTATGGATGAGCTGCTGGGGATGATTTCGTTGAATGCTGAGCTGAAGTTGATGAACAGCATTCTGGCGTATGAGTCTTTGGTCTCCGGTTGGGTGAGGGTTGAGTGTAGGGCAGTGGAGATGGCCGGTAAGCTAACTGAAAAGAGTCCAGGGTTGACGGAAGGGCACACTTGGTGTACTGCATGACTAGCCGCTCAAAGCACTTCATGAAGATGGGAGTGAGTGCAACCTTGCGGTAGTCGTTGAAGCACAATGGGGACGACTTCTTTGGGACTGGGATGATGGTGGTGGTTTTGAGGCAGGTTGGGATGACAGCCTGGCTCAGGGAGATGTTGAGGACGTCTGTGAAGACATCTGCGAACTTTTAAGCAGTCTCTCAGGATAGAGACTGTCTCTAATGCCACATGTTGAATCAACTCACCACCAAAGACAAATAAATACTAAAAAAAAATTAGTTATTTGACCCTGCAACCACGTTCATGCAGAATTAAAACCTCTGCTAAAGAGGTGATTTATTGCCCAATTGGAAGTATTTGTCTATGCAGCACTCATACACAAAACTTATACACACACTGGTGTGTTCATCTGTTGAACGCCTTGTTCAGAGTAACGGAGGACAGCGGTAGATGCCACACATTCAATATTTCATGACTTCCACAGCTTCCATAAAAGCAGAGTCTGTCCCCCAACTGGGAGAATGAAGGGGGTCGTGTAACGAGGGACGACAGTGATTGATGGAAGGTTCACCTTGACAATGGAGACAAGAGAATTTATTTCCTGTATCCTCATTGAGGAAACAAGATGTTTCAACTTCTGTAGTTAAAATAAAGTAGCACACTTTCCAATAGAAATGCCACTATTCGAAATTATCGGGTAATTTGAGTATTTTTTCTTCTAGTATGTAGTAGACAAGAAAAAGGTGGGAAGCCCCTTTGTGAGGGAACCAACTTCATCCATGTGTTGGGCAAACACCATCTGCTGCTTTAACTAGACGGGAGTAGAACTGTTTGGTTGAAGAGGAGAATAATTGTGTTGGGAAAATCACAAAGTATCATCGTTTACAAAGTACATGCATCCTTGATTCCTGTCAACTGGTTTCTTTGAAAGTCAATGGAACACAGACATCATCAAAATAGTTCATTGTTAAATCTATATTTGCAAGAAACTAAAGAATTTTCCAAATCTAATAAATAACTAAAATGCTTAAAATGACTTTTGATGAAATATAACACTTATCCTCACCTGGATTTGTGCTGTTGGAATAGAAAGAAACAGAGAGGGAGACACCAGCTGAGCAGATCTAGAAAATGCAAACACTTGCAGATTTAGTGGGTAAATACACAACAATATGACTTAGAAATTTCAGCACACAGTTAATTGTGCTTGATAAAATTTAAAATGTTTCTTTGTCATAAGAAAAAGTGATTGTTTCCACTGTAAAAGGCTGGTTGATCTGGTGCTGTTCTGACCCCTAGGCTGGTCATGGTTCGTCACAGATTACATGTTCTTGTGTGTGTTCTTTCTCCAGGAGCTGATCTCGGCGGTCTGATGGACTTGGAGTCTCTTTACCGGGGCGTGGAGCAAAGCATAAACCATACACGAGCTGGCCGGATGCGCCGGCAGAGCCTGGACAGGGCGTACAATATTGAGGTGCTGCTGGGCGTCGACGACTCGGTGGTCCAGTTTCACGGGAAGGAGCATGTCCAAAAGTACCTGCTCACACTCATGAACATAGTAAGTGTTGGGGGCTTATAGTTTGATGCACACACTGAGGTATTAAGGCAGCAGGTCAGGCGGTGGTTCAGGCAGTCAGTCACTGGTTTGACCACATGTTATTTTATACTGAGTGGATTAAGATTAATTAATGGGTGGAAATGTGTCAATCTGTCACTGTAAGGCAAGATACTGGTTAATAGTGTACAAGTTGAATAATTATCTCTATGAAAATTCTTCTGTTGATCATTTACAGCAATTACTTATTTTTATATCCAAAGTTTTCTGAAATTGTATCACAATACAAATGTCTGACTTACAAACCTCCCTCCTCCTCTTTGGCACTACAAAAGTATATTATATTACAGTGCCTCACCCTACGTCGTTGTTAAGGTTATAAAACAAATACAGGAATTAGTATTATTTTGCAGTGGCAAAAAACTAATTTATTTTAAATTTACCAATAAGTATGTATTCAATTTGGTGGTTTACATCACAACCGTAGATAACTGTGGATAGTCGACATTAACAACTGAGTCTGGCTATTGTTGGATGCATTTAAATGATCTCAAATGGCAATTAGATATTGAAATTTAATACATAATGACTCAAAAACAATTCAGCTTACGAACAACGTCCGGAACCAATTGTGTTTGTAGGTTGAGGACTATCTGCATACATAAATTTCACATTTTATAACTAATTACTTACTCTTTGATCTGGACATTCTCTCTCATCTAGAGATTCCACTACAACAAAACAGGAAATGCGTGAAAAATAGGCCAAGATCTAAAAAATCCAAGAAATTCTTGCAACCTCACTTGAAGGATTTCTCCTCATAGAAGGAAAAAGAGTGACGATAAAGGTATTAAGTTGTTAAAAGTTGCTAATAGAACCAATCAGTCCTTTCACACACTCCATTTGTCAACACAAATCTATTGTCATTACAGAATGTTCATATATCATGAAAACCCGGACATGGCAAACATGAGATCTGTGGAAGTCAACTCAAATTATCATCATGAAAAAATAAATCTAAGCGTTGTTATGTGAAGTTTGGCCTTTTAGCAATTACTTGCTGCCTCTGCTAAAAGAGGCTGTTTTCATTTGTTATAGCAGCAGGACTGTGCAAAAAAACTGATTCCCAGGAAACTTGGTCAAAGGGTGAACGTTCGAACAGGAAAAAGCTCATTAAATTTTGGTTCAGACCCAAATAAAGGAAAGACCCTGAAATTTTCCTCCCATTTCTTTCCTTTTAAAATCTACTGGACTAAACTATTGATTTCCACGCAGCTTTATGAAGGGTGGGGCATGGGTCACGCAAGCCTAACACATAAGTGTAGCAGGATTGTGGGAGTGGGATTTGCTCTCCTCTCATCTCATGTTCTCCTCACATCCTGTCTTCTTTCCAGCTCTCTGTGCTCTTCTGCTCTGGTACTATACTGTCCTCTTCAGAGTTGAAATGATCGTTTCCATATTGTGCACACATTACAGTCAAATTACACAATATTACAATGGACAGTCACATACCCTGTGTAACATTCTACTCGCAGTGGTCTACAACATGATGTTTGCCAGATCAAACAAGCAGTTGGAATTTGTTAAATTCAATCTCTTACTAAAGATGCATTTGCTAATTATGACTATTAGTGGTTGTGCATGGTATCATGACAATTGTTAAAATATGAACAAGTGTGTCCTGTTAGTTAAACAAGTCTTTTTCTTTCTTTTTTTAAATTCACCTTCTTCAATATGAAACAATCTTAATTGTCTCTTCCTCAGCTGGTTATCTGAATCCAGGTCAGGGATTACGCTGGAGCCTATCCCAGCTGACTACAGGCAAGAGACGGAGTATACCCTAGACAAGTTAACAGTTTATCCGAAGGCTACTCAGACAGACAGACACCCACTGACACTCACACTCACACCTATAGACAATTTGGTGTGACCAAAGCCCCTGAGTTGCATGTTTGTGGAGGTGTAAGGAAGCTGGGGAACCTGGAAAGAACCCACACAGACACAGAGAGAACATATATACTCTGCTCCGAAAGGCACCAGGTGGAATCAAAGAACCTTCTTGCTATGAGGCAACAGTGCTATCTACTGCTGTCTATCACCAGATGAAAAATCTTCATGCCCATCCATCACACCAAATACACAACACAGCGATCATCTGGCTTTTAAAATGTAATTAAAAAACTAATAAAACTGTTCAGTTTCAGTTGAAGTGGAGGTAAATCACAGAGAGGTTAAAGATGAGAACCCCACCACCACCACACACACGCACACACACACACACACACACACACACACACACACACACACACACACACACACACACACACACACACACACACACACACACACACACACACACACACACATCCAGGGTATGAGGATTCAATTCCTTTTTACATGTTCTCATCCAGCAATCAGCCACAGGTAATCCTTTCGTCTATATCCGAATATGATGAGATTCCATTTATTTGAGTGTGTGTGTGTGTGTGTGTGTGTGTGTGTGTGTGTGTGTGTGTGTGTGTGTGTGTGTGTGTGTGTGTGTGTGTGTGTGTGTGTGTGTGTGTGTGTGTGTAAAATTACTTTGAAGTGGTTCCAACATATAATTTCATCAGTCTTTGTGTCAAATCATCAGTCATGATCGTGTGAGAAGAGAAAAAAGAGGGAGCGAAGCAGCAGGCAGTACACTCCAGGCTACAGCAACACTTAGTGAAGTGCTCAAGCTCCCAGTTGTTTTTGCTTGTGTGTGTGTGTGTGTGTGTGTGTGTGTGTGTGTGTGTGTGTGTGTGTGTGTGTGTGTGTGTGTGTGTGTGTGTGTGTGTGTGTGTGTGTGTGTGTGTGTGTGTGTGTGTGTGTTGTCACACTGAAAACACTGTAGACTTTAATCTTTGCAAATTAACCCTCTGGTATGGGAGCTGAATTAAGTGCTGTGCGTGTGTGCGTACCTGTGTGTGTGTGTGTGTGTGTGTGTGTGTGCGTGCGTGCGTGCGTGCGTGCGTGTGTGTGTGTGTGCGAGCTCCTCTTTGCTCTTGCCTGTATTGAGACCCATTACCAGAGGAACCAGCCCCTGACTGTTAAGCAGGTGCAGGCGTACAGCAACAAAACCTACCACACCTCTTTGTCTCAGCTCAGCACTCTAGAAAGAACATGTGCTGCTGTGCTCTCTGCCTCCCCTTTTAGATAGATGACAGTACAGACGAAGGAGATTCGCAGCACCCCTCTAATCTGTAGGGAAGTGATGGAGAGACAGAGGGAGAAGAAGTATTTTAAACAGGGCATTCAGAATAAATTACTGACAGCCAGATAAACAGAAATAAATAAATAAGGGCTGCCTCCCACGCGTGGCATCTTGGTGACTTTCTTCTTGAAAGTTTGCTTTGCTCACATCAGGATGGGTGTGCTCTCTCTCTCTCTTTCTGTCTCTCCCTCTCTCTCTCTCCCTCTCCCTCCTTCTCTTCCTCTCTGAGAGTATGTGTCTATGTTATTTCTTTCACTTCCTGCCTTTCCCTCACTCCCCCAGACTCTCAGCAGCAGCGGGCTGCTTTATGCTGAGCTCTTTAACATCGCTCCTTCTTCCTGACTGGTGTAGTAATAGAACATATCCTCAGCAATGTTTGGAAAAAAACTTTGAAAGTATAATATCAGTAATAACAAGCTTATGAGAAGGCACACAGGATGAATTCAGTTGGAACTTGATTTGCTAAATCGTATTTCCATAGTTACCATTTAAACAAAGTCATACATGCTGTGCATATATAAATTAATTTGTCAGTAATTGTTCAGAAAATGACTAAATTGTCATTCTCTACTCTTACCTGTGATGGTATTTACATGAAATATGTTTTTATATGTTTTTTGGGGGGATTTTTTTGCTCCGATAGGAACACTCCAAACCAGCTCTGTGTTTCTATCTGTCTGTTTGAACGACTACCAACCAAAGTGAATTAAGGGTCAAATTGTGTGTGTTGGAGGATGGGGGTGGTATTGCTGTCTGCAGGACATCAAAGCTCTCCCTCAGAATGCCACTAAATCCCGTCTTGAAAAGTCTGCCTCCCACTCCTTTCCCATGTGTTTACCTCCCATCCCTGGAGTATAAACATACAAGTATAGATCGAACCTCCAGGTTTAATTATTCTGTAAGTGTCAAAATATATCAATGGATGCATGCAAATATATGCAGATCCACTCAATTATCATGCACGTTGTAAAACAGCAAGGACTTATCAACTACGGAAGACCTGAGGGGTAAAAGTAAAATCCTATGTATCGTTCCTGAAAATATCAGAACGAAGGAATAGAATAGACATGTGCCCCAAACCAGATAGAACCTTTTAATTATGAAACATTTTGCATTCAACAGTAATAGAAAAATCTAGTTCCATTGGAAAGCAAAGACATGTTGGTCTCTTTTTGATATTTCATATACTGATATATCAGTAACAGAAGTGTGGTGCTAAAGACTCCACGAGAATTTGAACAGCAATACTTGATTTATTTGTGTACAGTAAAATGTACACAATAACTGCTATTTCAGATTTGTTTCTTAGACACAGCTGAGATGATAAATACAAACCTGAATTATACAGGAGAGAAGTGAAGAGTTCATTTATAAAAATGGATATAAACAGCTACTATAATTGCTTAAAATGCAAACCAACAGCTTCTGAATCGATAATACCAGGAAAAATAAATCAAATAGACATATATGTTAATGCTAATAAATACTTCAGCTGTTTAACTGTAAATGTAAGTGAAAATTCAAGTTGTGTGGCATGAGTAATTTAATCAAATTAGAAAAACGGATTTTAGAAAAACTGTGGAGCAAGTGTATTTGATCAGTTCAAAGCGAGGAAGAGAAAGTGAGTAACACCAGAAAGAACAAGGTAGTCATTTTACCCTGACCTACACATTTTTGTGGTTCTGGCTTCCGGAAAATGTTGGGTTTTGTTTTGTGATTATATCTTATCAGGTTTCAGAGATGTGTGCTGAAAAATGTACACAGTGCGCCGTCGTTCCTCGTGATTAATGTGTTCCAGGAACCACACGGAATTAACAAATTCTGCGATAGAGTGACGAACTATTTATTTAATTATTTACGGTAATTTAAACATTTATGAACCCTCCCCATACTGCTATTAAACCACCTTCTATCTGCGTTACCTTTTCCCACACTCTTGTCAACTGTTTAAAGCATTTTTGGGTCTCATAGAAGTCCGAGACTGACAGAACATGAGCCGGATGTCATCAACTAATAGAATGCGTGTACGGTATCAAGCGACTGCCTTCCAAAAATCCACGATGAGTAAAAAAGTTTAAATTTGACCTTGACCTAGTTTTCTCAAGGTCAAGGTCATCATCTCATTTGTATCCCCTTTGCCGCCCGAGTAATGTGCTTTTTCTTTCTTCTTTCTATCTGCAACGGTTATGCAGATATTTGGTGGGCAGACGAACACACAAACATTGACAAATACAATACATCACCGCTTCGCAGGATGTAAAAAGTGGTCAGACAGGCCGTGTTAACATTGATGGTGCAAAAATGTTGTGGTAAATCCTGTAAAATATGCCGTGTGCCAAATGCCAAGTGGAGGCTATTCTGAGGTAATCTTCCTGCGGCAATCATCATGCTGACAGATTTGGTGGCCAGCGGTGATCTGTCTGCCTACCTGTCAGTCTCACGTATTAATGGAGACCTTTAGAAAGGTGCTGCAGTGTGTTAATCACCCTCTCCATGGATATGAATATTCATTGTCTACGAGAGAGGTATATGTGTGTGTTTAATTTTAATGATCCACATGATTCTACTAAGGTGTGTCTTGTCTGCATTGTCTGTAAATTCAGTGTGTGACAAGTATCATTTTTTGAGAGCTGTCAGGAGGTGGTGCAGATTGTACAGACTCGTCTTTACCAAAGCTCCCGCAGGCAGAGAAAAGTCATGTTAAAAAGTGAAAGATTGAGGGGAAAGAGAGGTAGCCCAGGTAATAATAGGCACCTTGTTAGCTGCAGGTGTCACAGATATGTAAGGAGCACTGTCAGACTGGGAGCTCAAATGCTGGGTCTCACTTTTTAAATCTTCCATGTCTGCTGACAGGAAAATATGGAGAAGCTGTCCAAAAGTCTTATCTAATGTCTGTAGCAGTCCAGCCAGATTGTATTTGATGACTCAGTTTTGTCTCATCAGCAGCTGTGAGTATTTTTATGCATATTTTGACATTGTTTTTAGACAAATTTAACTTGCCTATTAAATGTAGCTCACTCTCCATGATGAGTTGAAGCTCATTATATTAAATATCATACGGTCGGCTTGACTTTACTTTAATCCTTTATGAACGTCTGACTGCTACATGTCCCCTGTTATAATAAACACAAAGAAATAAACTGGAGATTTGGGTCTTTTTGTCGAGGTACGTAGATAAAACATGATGAAGTGCCTTCCTAATGAAGAGTTGTGTTGCGGTTGCCTAATGGGTACTCTTAAAAAGAGGAAAATGTCACTGAATTTCCTCTAGGCTTCACAGAGTTTGTTCAGTTGTTTAGTACATCAGTCACGACTGAAATCATATTATCAAATCCCACAACCAAAGCAAAGCAGAGGAATGTGGAACAATCTGTGAATTGTATTCATTGATTTTATGCAAAAAAAAATTACCAATTGAAGACTGATCAGTGATCAGTCTCAGAATACTCAAAACACGTCGCTGTTAAATTCAGTCCACATTCACCATTTTATAAATAATATTAATGATAATTTTAAACTTGGTGGATTTCAGCTCAATGCTCAACTTTTAGGTTTTAGTTTTAGCCACATTACTGTACAGCATCATACTGTCAATCATTTTCAGCAAGTGTTGTTGGAAATACTGCTACACTTGTCTGTTTATGAAATGTTTTATAAATATGTTTGAGACTTTAATCTTCAGCTAAAGAACCTAAAGAATGTCTCATACAGAAAGGATAAATTTGGGTCAAAAAGGTGAAACACTTCCATTTTCCTAATTACCAATGCTTCAGTTCCCTGGAGCAAGGCACGTGTTCAGTGGACAGTAGATCAGTGGACAACTTTCAAGGTGACATTCAATGTACAAATACAGTACAAATGTTGAATGTATTTATGGCTTTCTCAAACAAACAAATAATAATAACAGTATTGTGTTCAAAGAATCTCTTGTAAAAAGATATAAAATATTTTTTGTTCCTGGCAGTAACATAACATAGTTTTATGTGTGTTCTATAATAAAAAGCTGATTTGTGTGGAAATCAAATTACAATTTCAGCTGGCTTATTTTAAGTCCTCATCATTCATCTGAAAGTGAATCATTTAATTCTATCTATAATTTACTCACTTAAAGAATTATAATTACAATATATGTAATTGAATCAAGTGTCTTTAGTGTCATCTTTTGCTCCTCCTTGTCCTCCTCTCCTCATGTCATCCTTACACCGTTAACTTAAGCGACTGGCCACGGCTACATTATTTATCTGACTGATGATTTCGTGCTTTGCTGACCTCTCATCCTGCATTAGTTTCTGCATATACCCATGCAGTTATTAACAAGAAACTCTGTGTGTGTGTGTGTGTGTGTGTGTGTGTGTGTGTGTGTGTGTGTGTGTGTGTGTGTGTGTGTGTGTGTGTGTGTGTGTGTGTGTGTGTGTGTGTGTGTGTGTGTGTGTGTGTGTGTGTGTGTGTGTGTGTGTGTCATGTCCCTCTCTATGCAGCATTTACTGAACTCAATCAAGGACAGGACATGCTTGAGAGGAATCAACTAAATAGAAAGAATTTATGACACAAAATGGTTCAATGTTAAGTTGACAAACAAAACAAAAGGATTGTTTTGGCAAAGGAAAGAACTTGCATGAGAACATCCTGCCAGATTAAATAAGACAAAACAGATGGGCTCCAGTGTAATAGTGTAGTGGCAGCAACCAGGATGAGGCAGGACTTAAGCAACCTGGAGACAATGATCTCTCTCTCTCACTCGCACACACGCATACACACACACGCACGCACGCACGCACGCACGCACACACAAAGGATACCGCACACATACAGCAGAAGAACAGCAGATGCTGTGGGACTATCACATAATTTGAATAAAAACCCATAAAGCTAAAGCCGGAATGGAAATTACAATGTCGTTTTTCGTGTGTGTGTGTGTGTGTGTGTGTGTGTGTGTGTGTGTGTGTGTGGGTGTGTGTGTGTGTGTGTGTGTGTGTGTGTGTGTGTGTGTGTGTGTGTGTGTGTGTGTGTGTGTTTGTGTCATTAATATGGAAGTTGATGTGTCAGGGTCACCTGGAAGTCAACCACCCCTAATTGGCCTAACAGTTGTCAAGGAAACAGGCTGGAGTCTGAACTGACCCACCCAATAGTCATCTCAACAAATAAACACAACTACACACACACACACACACGCACACACACACACGCACACACACACACGCGCACACACACACACACACACACACACACAGAGTCACTGTATCCTACCAAGATAATGAGGGAGTCTTGAGGAAACTGTCGCCCAGCGTTACCGAATGGGAGACAGAGACAGAAATACCAGCAGGTATCCAGAAAGACAGACAAGAAGAAAATTGAAGACACACACAGAGACATATTGATTCTCAAATTCACAGTTTCAAACAAGGTTAACCAGAGAATTCAACAGAAACCTTTGGTGGTTGCTAAGTACCTCTACACCTTTTTTCACAAAAAACATTCCAAAACATTGACAGAAGGTAGCAGGAGGTAATATTTCCCTCTCATGTCCACCACCATGAAGTTGTTCCGTGTCACTCCACCATCCCTCAAAAAGTAAAACAACATCACCAAAGAAAACTGCATCTGCTTTTATATTGTTCCTGACAATCTTAAATATTGTGTATAAAACTGTTTGACAGTTTGTAATATTTGTGTTTTGAAGCAAAATGTTCAGGCACGTTGAACTTCATGATAATATCATTTGGAATGAAAACATTTCACATGGCCGTGCCTTTCATTTTACTAATGTGCATTAATCAGTTAAATTGACTTTTAGTTTTGATACCTAAAGTATAACGTGCTGGTTATGATTTTATACTTGTACTTAAATAACATTGTGAATGCAAGAATGATATAGCTAATTAATTATCTTGCATGACTCATTTCATACTTTTGGTTTTGTTTAAATTTTGTCAGAGATGAGGTTGACAAAAGGAGGATTTGATGAAAAATGCAATCTAATAAAAAAAAAATTGTCACTGCATCAACTTTGAGATATATTTTTCCACCATACTTCATGAAGGTAAAGTCTCAATATTTACTGGAACGGTCTTTTAAATGTGCAGTGTCTCATTGTGCATTATGACTACATTTTGACATTTCCTCTGCCTTACTTCATGCCATGCTCTGTTCTTTTTACAGGTCGCTTTAACAGACTGAATTGCATGTCCCATTATTTCTAATGTTCCAGTTGGAAAAAAAAGAAATGGAAATGAAAAGAAAAAAAAATGTCTTAAACTGACACTGTTTATGTCACTACTGTGATATTTGGCTACATAAGCTATTCAGTTTCAATCATGGAAACTGAACATTTCAGTCGGAGCTAAGTATAGTGAGCTATACTGGCTTAGATACCAGGTACATGTTCCTATAGTAACAAAAAGGCTGGTGCTGAAGATCAGACACAACTTAATTTTGGTGTTTCTGAGATAATGCATAGTCGTTAAGCCTTTACTTGTCAGCCGTGTTTAGATGGTGATGTCACCGAAAACGAACTTCCAAGTGGTTTGTGGTTGACAAATCATGATTCTGACTTCAGGGGTCATTGTATAACATTTTTCCTAAACGAATAGTGGAATTTCTGACTTTACATCACATATGAAAAAGAGCATTAAATACCTGATCTACTATATTTCAGAGATTTCCTTTTGCCATGTTATACTTGTTTCATGATAATCTATCATTTCCTCTCCTTTTAAATCCCTTTCTCATCTCTTACTTTGCCTGTGTGCTCTGTCCTCCTCTCCACTCAACTTCTGGTCTGCTTGCCTCTTTCTCCTCAACGCTACCTCTGTCGTGCTGTGTTGTTTTGTTTTGCTTCCACAGAAAATGTGCATGCGTATGTACAATACTCGAGTATGTGTGTTTGTGTGTTTGTGTGTGTGTGTGTGTGTGTGTGTGTGTGTGTGTGTGTGTGTGTGTGTGTGTGTGTGTGTGTGGTGTGTGTGTGTGTGTGTGTGTGTGTGTGTGTGGGTGTGGGTGTGGGTGTGGGTGTGTGTGTTTCTCCACAGCACGTCCATCAGCCATCTCATTACAGCTGTCTGTTTTTACATCCCTTTGCCTCATTAGGCACCGCGTACAGCCACTGAGGACAGCAGGCCTCAACTCCTGCGCCAATTTGCCCTACCCGCTTTCTCTCTTCTCTCTCTGTCTCTGTCTCTGTCTCTGTCTCTGTCTCTGTCTCTCTCTCTCTCTCTCTCTCTCTCTCTCTCTCTCTCTCTCTCTCTCTCTCTCTCTCTCTCTCTCTCTGTCTCTCTCTCTCTCTCTCTCTCTCTCTCTCTCTCTCTCTCTCTCTCTCTCAGTATAATGCTTGCTGCATCTCCCTGGTCACACATTACCTTGAATCCTTGCATTAGTCTCTTCTTCCCTTTCTTCCTCTATCACTTCTCTGTCAGTGCTCATGGGAAATACTGTTCTTTCAACTTGACTTCCCCTCTTGTCTTATTTTGCTTCATAGTTAATTTTTAAACAATAAAAATCAATTAATTCATTGGCATTTAAGCTATATATTAGGAGTTTATAAGTCAGTTGATAAACTGCCGACTCATCCAGGGTGTACATGGCCTTCATCAGCGGTTGGCTGGGATGGGCTTCAGCCTGAAACTATGACCCGGATTCAGATGAGCATCTGAAGACGAATCAATTAGTGATTGTTTTATCTTCAAAATGAACGAGCGAATGAATGAAGGAACAAACAAAGAAATAATTAAATCATTGATTTAAAGTAAGTCATTTGAAAGACCAGTTTTTACTCTGTTTCTAATGTTCTCCTCACTCTACCTTTTCTACATGACACCATGCAGGACCACAGTTCACTGTTTTAATTCCTCTCTCTTGTACAAATTAGACAAAAAAGACCAAAATATTAGTCTGGGTTTTTTTGTGTTCGCACAGAATTTAGGCTAACATCTCCTGGATATAACTTCATTTTTACAATTTAGTCATGGGAGGGGTGTAAATGTTTTCTCTCCAGCCTAACAGAAAATGTTGTTCCTTTAGGTTATTAGAATCTACAACTACAGCTTAGATGGATGATTATAAAAAAAACAATTGAATCAAGCCTCATTAAAAGCATCATTATTGACTAAACTTTGTGTTACCTCTTGTCTGTATGATTCTAGGTGAATGAAATCTACCATGACCAGTCTTTGGGAGCAAAGATCAATGTGGTGCTGGTGCGGATTATCATGCTTGGATACGGCAAGGTAAAACCTGACAAGAGAAAGATTCTCCTGAAAAGTAGACTGACACAATTGTTTTAAGTACCTGCAGCAAACAGCCAACACACACACACACATATGGCCATAAACAAACACTTGGACATATGCACACAAACAACACACATCAGCAAGCACCGACGCCCGGAGCCTCTTATTCCGCCGGACTGAGCAAAAGAGGAACTAAAAGCATGCAAAATCCCAGGAGAGTGTTTCCAAGTCGCACGCCTTCACAGTTCAGCACCTAAGCACACTGAAACTCTCCCCATTATGCAATCAGACATCTTCCCTGCAGGCTGCAGCACAGAATCATGGGAAGTCCGAGCAAAGATAAACAATCAATGATAGCCCTCAATCATTCATAAACAGAGAGACCGGACGATCGGGGTTGGGTCCTTTCATTTTGGTCTGTAACTCTAGCTGCCTGTGCTGAAGTGAAGAAAGGGTGGAAGGGAGGGGACAGAGATAAAGCAAAACAGGGTAGGGACTACCCAACATTTTTTTTTATTGTTGGATAGGTGCTCTGTGGACTACCTACGCTGCTGCAGCCTTATCTCTGCCCCTCCTTTCAACATTCCTACAGTCCCAGCGGAGTCCTGGAAACACACACTCACACACACACACTCGTGCATTGGTCATTTTGAACCTACCCCTTTGCAGCTTCGGCCAAAGCTCCGGCTGTCCATCATCCCCAATTATCGTGGCAGCCGAGCTGCATCCAGGCAGCCTGTAGATTGGCTCTGTGACCCTGAACACCGACGCATCCACACACCCACACTTCACACACACTTCAATAGAACGTGTACATTTGAGACTGTGTTACAAATTCATCTTTAAAGATTATCTGGACACACACACACAAACACAGACACACACACACAAGGTATACAATAAAGTACTCAAACCTCCACAGTGCAGTAAAGTGAAATGCAGGAAGTGAGGTGACAAGAATGCATTTACTGCAGAAGGAGGAGAGTGTGGGAGGGCTGATGAAGAGGAGAGGTTAAGGTGAATGGCAGGAATGACTGCCATCTAAATGTTTGAGTATAATTAATACAAAATGAATGAGTCATAAATAATATCTTGTAATTGGACACGTGTTTTATTATTAGTGCCTAGATTAAAAAAAATCAGCAACTGTGTTTTCACTTACTTGTTTATTATTGAAACTACCAGGATGAGAGGATCCTAAGCATTAGTGAATCCCTTGGAGGGTGTGTGTGTGTGTGTGTGTGTGTGTGTGTGTGTGTGTGTATCAACAATGTTGTGTGTATCATTGTGCCACTGCCCCCTACAGTTTTGACTAAAATGTTGTTTTACCAAGACTGAAGCAAGATGTGAGTCTACATTCTTCTTTCTTCCTCCCTGTCTTTCCCTGGCTGCTTTTCTCTTTCTCTGCAGTCAATGAGTCTGATTGAACTGGGAAACCCGTCTCAGAGTCTGGAGAATGTGTGTCGCTGGGCTTTTCTGCAACAGAAACAGGACACTGGGGACGCCGAGTATCACGATCACGCCATCTTCCTCACAAGACAGGAATTTGGCCCCACAGGCATGCAGGGTAATTAAAGACATGCACATATTCTGAACCCTTTCTGTTTGTATAGTGCATGCTTCCAAACAGCATACCAACCATTTTGAGGGGAAAAAATGCCTAAGTAGACGCAGAGAAGTCCCTTCTTCATTCCTTTGCCTCATACAGCTGCACAGTGCACTGTGGGTTTGGTGGTTGTCTGTGCAGCAGAGTGCAAGCTAACAGGCAGGCCCAAGGGAGAGGCCTGAAGGCAGTGGCCTAGCAATCCAAAAGCCCTTCAGCTGCCCTTGGGCTCAGCCTTCAGCAGCAAGAAATCAATAGAGAGAGCAGGACCAGGCACAGTCCCGCAATCAAAAGCAGCCCGGGAAAGCCCGGTTTAGAAATTATTGTGTTTTTGTGTATATGTTTATGAAATAGAGTCCTGTCTTTGCCTTTGTGGAGGTATTATTCATAATGTAAAATCTTTCTATCAAGGAGTTTTAAATTTTAAGTCTTACTGATCTCTAGACCAGCAGAAAGTCACATACTTGAAGCAGATGTGTATCCATTTAAACATGAATGTCCTTGCATTTAAGCATTTTAGAGGTTTCTCTATGATCTAGAACTGTTAGTGCAGCCCATCATTAGTAAGGTCTGATGATTGAATTTGTCTTTCTGGTGACCTAGGTTACGCCCCAGTGACTGGTATGTGCCATCCAGTAAGGAGCTGCACTTTAAACCATGAGGATGGTTTCTCCTCTGCCTTCGTGGTGGCGCATGAGACCGGACATGTGTAAGTGTCTCTGTCATCAGAATATTTTTGAGCCTGCAGCTATGGAACATCATCAGTCATGAGACTGTGTTGATAATTACATCCTCAGTAGCGGTGAAGTATTGTAATTGTCAATGTTGGTTTGTTCCCTCTGTCCATCCGTCCGTCCGCCAAATATCTTCACGGCCGATGCAGATAGAAAGATGAAAAAAACAGCACATTACTCAGGCAGCAAAGGTGATGAATATAAGATGACCATGACTTTGAGAAAACTACGTCAAGGTCAAATTTCAACTTTTGTACTTATCGCAGTCACGAAACGCAGTCACGTGATACCATTCTTGCATTCTATTGGCTGACGGCATACGGAAGTGCGCCACCGTAAATAATAAGATAAGTAGTTTGTCACTCTATCGCAGAATTTGTTAATTCCGTGTGGTTCCTGGAACACATTAACCGCGAGGAATGACAGCACACTGTATACATTTTTAGGTACACATCTTTGAAACCTGATGAGCTATAATCACAAAACAAAAAGCCAAATTTTTAGGAGGCACAAAAATGTGTAGGTCAGGCTATCTTGAATTCGGGGGGTGTCGCGGGATGTTGCAATCTCTGACTGCCTTGTTACAGTTTGGTTCTAGTGGTCAACTCTGACAATAACTGATGAGAAGTTTGCTGCTGCTGCTTCTCTCCTTTTCTACTTCTCTTCTGACTTATTCCTGGTCATTGGAATGAGTCATTATTCTGTCTCTTCTTCTCTCTGTACAGTCTGGGGATGGAGCATGATGGTCAGGGGAACCGCTGCGGTGATGAGGTGCCAATGGGCAGCATCATGGCGCCGCTGGTGCAAGCTGCCTTTCACCGCTTCCACTGGTCCATATGTAGCATGCAAGAGCTTGGACGCTACCTTCAGTGAGGGACACACACACACACACATACACACTCACACACACGCACACACACACACACACACACACACACACACACACACATACACATATATATACACACACACATATATATGTGTGTGTGTATATATATGTGTATGTGTGTGTGTATGTATATGTATATATATATACATATATATACAGAATGTATGTGTATGTGTATATATATATATATATATATATATATATATATATATATATATATATATATACACAGACACACACACACACACACACACACACACACACACACAGCATATACAGTATATGGTTTTAAACGTCACAAATGAGTTTATTAATCTTTAACCCTAGGAAAGTATCTGTTATTTCAATTTTAGATTGAGATTTACAGACTCTATAAATATATATTTGACCATATAATAATAATCATGTCAGTTAAAAATTTAAATATTTGATACTAGCTGTCTGTCGGCATTAATGTGACTAAATGGCAGAAACACTAAAAAAAAAATCATAGAATTTAATTTTCAGCATTTCTCTTTAACCTTTTGTCTTCTCACTCAGCTCCTATGACTGTCTCCGTGACGACCCCTTTGACCATAACTGGCCATCGCTGCCTCAGCTTCCTGGTTTGCACTACTCAATGAATGAACAATGTCGATTTGATTTTGGTGCAGGCTACACGACATGCACTGCGGTAAGAGTCTCCCGTAGTTTTTTGGTCAATTTACCAGCATAACTAGAGATTAAAGGTGGTACCTGCACTCACTAGATGAAGGTGACTTAAACAGTAATGCCAGCAGTTGAGCTTATGCAGCTCTTTAGAGATGAGGTAAACTTACTTTGAATTTTGTTCAATTAAAAAAAATAATTAATTAAAAGTATTATGACTGTCACTGTAGAAAATTTACACAGAACATCTTGAGCTCTGAAGGATTTTGTTTGACATCTAGCTGATAAACACTTTAATAAAATTATCACACGTACTTCACATGCCCACTCTTTCATCTCCTGTCCACTGGTGGGATTGGCATGTTGTATAAGAGCAGGTAATTGTTTTCTTAGATATTTCTCTTACTTTAATTTTTCTTCATTAATCTTTAATTAAAGTTATTAATTATAAATATAAGACATGCCTCAGCACCCCAGTGCACCAAAAACAAGCTTCAAACAGCTCCAATCATCTCACCTTCCTCCAGTCGCGTCCACCCACCACTCTTTGACTGTGTCACCTCTGTGGCACACTGTAGGAAAGCTGTTGCTTTATTGACAAAGGGCTTGTTCAGGGGCTTTGCACGCTTTGCCAGATTATCCTCTATTCTCTTGTCAAACCCGTTCCCTTCAGCTACAAAAGGCGGGCCAGTCAGGAACACAGGTAAGGTAACCCCACCTCCCAGAAGACATGTGGCCCATCATGTTTCTTTTAATTTTTCTATTTGTCCTCTGAAAATGTAGTTGTTTTAATGTTGACTCTTTTTTTTTTTTTTTTTTTTTACTGTACTTTGTTTCACTGTTCCACCCATCATCATATTTTGGACATAGTCTGCAGGATTCTAAAATGCTCATTTTGAGAGAAAGTGTAAAAATCCCTGGACACACTTTGACTCTACTGGTTCGGTGACTACAGTGCAATTCAACAGCTGAACCATATCATAGCCTGACTCCTTCCCTGCGATCTGTGTAAAATCACAGCAGTGTTGGCAGGAAGAGCCTCATTATATTGGCAAACTCAGGACTATAAACGAATGGAAAAGTCTGGAGAGATGTCTTTCCCATCCAAGGAGAAGTAGCTGAGCCAGAACAGGGGCTGTTTTTCCATGTTTCACTTCAACTTTTAGGATCCTCCAGTCTGATGTCATTGATGATTACCTACCACAGTCTAGCCATTGATTGTGACTCATCCTCTGACCTGCAAAGGTCTGCTGGGGTCATGGTGTCTAGTGAATAGGAGGGAGGAGGGCACAGCCCCTCAGACACTGGACTGCAGGTCAGTTTGGTGGTATCCTCATCAATGGCTCTAGCATATTAGAGAATTTGGACCTTGATCTGTGTCTAGGGACATTTCAAAGGTCAGTACCTCAACGTTTGGCCTTTAATCTTTCACCTACTGCCCTCTGACCTCCCTTGTGCCCCAATTAAAAAAAAGACTCTTTCATTCTGGGAGTCTCCTTGCTCTCTCATCCTTTGGTTTGCATGAATGGCTGTGTGTTTCTTAATGGAGTGTAGAGCACAGTGCTGTGATACAGCACTGGGTCAGTTTTGGTGTAATACTGTGTGGTTGTTGTGGTGATTTTTCTCTATTTTCATTTTGTATTTTTAGTGTTTAGCTTCACTCCAGCAGTGTCATGATTGACTAGCGGGGCTGAGCTGGGACAAAAAAAAAAAAAAGTCATGACCTTTTGGGCGGACGCAGCCCACCTCTATGGGATGGACGCCAGGCACCAGTACTCCAGCCTTGCGGTCCACTTACTTGCATTTATTTGCTCTTGAGTGGTCATCACAGTTGGCTTTGGAATACACAATGGCCATATCTCTGTCAACACCCAGACATAATGAGATATAGACGAGAGGGAGTGAGAGTGAAAGAGAGAGAGATGATTCAAAATTATTGGTTAACGTTTTTCCTGACAAAGAGCATATGTTCTTAAAATTTACCAGTGACATTCTTACAGTTTAAAGGTGCATGCTCCATGAGCAGTAGCACAAAACAATTTGAAAAGGCTGCTGCTTTAGGGGCAAGTCATTGATTAAAAATTTTTTTAATTAATTAAATCGCATAGGATATACTATCAACTTATTTTGGTCTCTGGGAAAATGCCATATTACCAGTCCAGCCCCGCTGACTTTATTATTGAAGGTCTGTCTGTTACCCAGTATGTGCATAGTATAGAAAGAGCCTCTCTCTGTTCCCTGCAGTATCGCACATTTGACCCATGTAAGCAGCTGTGGTGTAGCCATCCAGAAAATCCCTTCTTCTGCAAGACCAAGAAAGGACCACCCATTGACGGCACCATGTGTGGGAATGGGAAGGTATAGGATTACAAACACAAAAAATATTATTCTGTGCAAAATAGAGTAAAAAATAGACTATAATTATTTGTTTGAGTGTGGCCATTCGCAATGTAAAGTGGTCCTGACCCCATTCACTTATAGTCTACAGTCAGGTACTTCATGATAGGTTGAATCATACCTTATCACTGCTGTGAAATACATTGGAAGGGTGCTTCTTTCATGACACTATCACCTGCTATCAATGAACTTGTTGAATGTTCCAAACTGCTGTTTATAGAGACTTTCACAGTCCTGTATTGGCCATCTTCAAACTTTATAATAGGCAGGTGTTACAAAAAAATAATGTAGTTGATGGAAAAACTTCCAAAATATTTTACTTGTGCTATTTCTAATTGTGTATATGGTGTGAATCAAGAGTGTCAAACTCATTTTCACCAAAGGCCATATCAGCATAATGGCTGTCCTCAAAGGGCCGGATGTAACTAATAAATGTAACTAAATGTAACTCAATGTAATGTAAAATAAATGTAACTACTCCTTAATGTTATATAACTGAATTTATTACTTATTCAAGTTACAATCATTAAATTTGCACAGAAGAAGTATGTTTGTTATTCCTCTTGCGGGCCTAACAAAATGATGTGGCGGGCCATATTTGGGCCCCAGGCCTTGAGTTTGACACATGTGATGTAAATCATCACTTTTTTTTACAGGATACCATTTTTTAATATTTTTGCCTTGACAAATTATTTGATGATGCGCCGTTATCAAAAAAATCACACTTGTCTTGTATGCATTACAGCATTGTTTTAAAGGTCACTGCATCTGGTTGACCCCTGACATCATAAAGCAGGATGGAAACTGGGGCACATGGAGTGAATTTGGCCAGTGCTCCCGCACCTGTGGTGGAGGAGTACAGTTTCGTACACGTGACTGTGACAATCCTAGGTATGTGCTTCTCATTCTTTATAGTATGTCATATGGGTGTGTAAATAATGTGAAATGAAATATGCCAGATTCAGCTGAGGCTCTGATCTTCTCAGATCAAGCACACCTCAGTATGAGATCTTCAGCTAAGCATGCATCCTCTGCTTTGCAAACCTTGCAGACCAGCCAATGGAGGCCGTACCTGCATAGGGACAACCTATCAGTTCCAAATGTGCAACACCAATGAGTGTGAGGATATCTATAGTGACACGAGAGAGGAGCAATGCCATGCCTGGGACCCTCGCTTTGAACTTCACAGCAACAAGCACCACTGGCTGCCTTATGAACACCCAGACCGTGAGTGCACACCCACAGATGGAAAGAGGATGAAGTAGTCTAGGCAAAGAAAGAGGTTGTCAGAACAAATATACCAGCCTGAGAGGGAAAAACCTCAATGATCAAATTCAGTGGAAGATGTAAATACTAAATACAAATGAAAGCCAGAAGGGGAAGGCAAACACATAATTTTTGATGCGGTTTGGTTTTTTATGTACTGTGTTCTGTTTTGGTCATTAGCATTTTCTATCCCTCTGAGGACAGCTGTAAGTGAAGACTACACCCTCCCATAAAAATATGTTGTTTCTTTAAAGACGCTTTAAAAACAGTCTTCCTTGAGCTGGTGTTGTCTCTTTCTCCACCCACCTGCTGATGTCATTTGAACCTCATTTCCTCTAGCCATCACCTGGCTCTTATGGGAAAACTATTAGGTTGGAGCTGATGTAAAAATATAATTCCACATTAATGAAGAGTCAAACATGGAACCACAAGCTGCTCAGCAGCTGATCCCATTGAGCTGATGAATGGCAGCATAGCGACACTATCAGGACAACAAAGGTGTCTTTATGTCATATTGAACGCATTTTTTAGATTAGATTAGATTAGACTAGATTAGATTCAACTTTATTGTCAGTACACATGTACTTGTACAATGTAAGTTGGCATGCAGTTTGGCATCTAACCAGAAGTGCAATTAGTTTAAAGTACAATTACAAGATATACAGATTGTCTCGTGCGATATACAGTATATACACTGCCAGGGCAAAAAAAAGTCACACACTCTAATATTTCGTGGGACTGCCTGTAGCTTTGATTGCGGTGCGCATTTGCCGCATCATTGTTTCGACAATCTTGTACAACGTCACAGTATTTATTTATGTCCAGAATTGCATTAATTTTTGGCCGAGTTCTTGTATTGACGATAGGAGTCAAACCACTCTGCAAGGTCTTCTCCAGCACATAGACTTTGAATGGGGTTAAGCTCAGGACTATGGGGGCAAATTAATGTGTCAAAATGATTCCTCACGTTCCCTGGACCACTCTTTCACAATTAGAGTCCGATAAATTTTGCCATTGTTGTCCTGGAATATGATCGTGCCATCCAGGAGAAAAAATCCATTTATGGGATAGCCTGGTCATTCAGTACATTCAGATACTCAGCTGACTTAATTTTTTTGCTGAATAATATTGCTGAGCCTAGACCTGACCAACCGAAGCAACCCCTGATCATAACACTGCAATTTGCTTATTGAAACCCAAACGGTGACTTTTTTTTGACCGGTCAGTGTATATACATGTGTGGTGCTATGAACAAACTATACAAGAATATATGTAATACGGTATACAGGTTATTGGAATATACAGACTAAAATGTGGTTACCAAGTGTGGAAAAATATCAATATACAGGCTAAAGTGCAGTGAGTTTAAGTGGACATAATATATGGATATATGGATAAAATGAGTGATATGAACATGCTATACAGAAGTACTATGGACATATTTTACAGATGAGAAATAAATACACTATACATGTGATACAGATAGATAACAGCTCGTCAGCGGGGGGCAGGGTTCAGCAGGGAAACAGCTCTAGGGAAAAACCTGTTCCTCTGCTGGTTCTGGTCCAGAGGTGCCTGAAGCGCCTGCCGGAGGGCAGAAGGACAAAAAGTCTGTGGGCAGGGTGGGAGGAGTCTTTGAGGATGCTGCGAGCTCGACGTAAACAGTGTTTCCTCTGGACGTCCTCAATGCCTGGTAGTGCAGTCCCTATGATGCATTGGGAGGTTTTCACCACCTGCTGAAGCATCTTGCTGTTTGCTACAGAACAATTCCCATACCAGACAGTGACACAGCTGGTCAGGATGCTCTCAATCGCACAGCGGTAGAAGTTCACGAGTGTGGCTGGAGACAGGTAGTGTCTCTTCAATATCCTCAGGAAGAAGAGGTGCTGGTGAGCCTTTTTGACCAGGCTAGAGGTGTTAGTGGACCAGGAGAGGTCCTCAGAGATCTGGGTCCCCAGGAATTTGAAGCTGGTGACACGTTCCATAGCCAACCCATTCATGTGAATGGGGTTGTGCGTGCTTCCTCTCACCCTCCTGTAGTCAATGATCAGCTCCTTCATCTTGCTGGTGTTAAGGACCAGATTATTGTCGGCACACCAGGCAGCCAAGTGTTGTACCTCCTTCCTGTAGGCCTTGTCATCATTGTTACTCATGAGGCCAATCACCGTTGTGTCGTCCGCAAATTTGATGATGGAGTTGGATCCATGTATAGGTCTGCAGTTGTGGGTGAAGAGGTAGTAGAGGAATAGGCTCAGCACACAGCCCTGTGGCACCCCTGTGTTGAGTGTGATGGTGGCTGAGCGGTTGTGACCTGACCTAACATGTTGGGGTCTGTTAGTCAGAAAGTCCATTATCCAGTAACGGAGAGGAGTGTTGATGCCCAGATCACCAAGTTTAATGATTAACTTGGAGGGGATGACAGTGTTAAATGTGGAACTAAAGTCAATAAACAGCATCCGTGCAAATGTGTTGTTACTGTCCAGATGTGTGAGCACAGAGTGCAGCGCAGTGGAGACTACGTCCTCTGTACACCTATTGCTGCGGTAGGTAAACTGATACGGGTCCAGTATGGGTGGGAGGCAGCTCTTCAGATATGCCAGGACCAGTCACTCGAAACACTTCATGATGATGGGTGTGAGTGCCATAGGGCGGTAGTCATTCAGGCACGCCGGGCTGGAGTGTTTCGGCACTGGAACAATGGAGGTGGATTTGAAGCATGCTGGTACAGCTGCTTGGGCAAGAGACAGGTTGAATATGTCCGTAAAAACCCCTGTGAGCTCTTCTGCACATGCTCTGAGCACATGCCATGGGATGCCATCTGGGCCAGCAGCCTTCCGTGTGTTGATATGGCTCAGTGCAGCATGTACGTCTGTGGAGGTGAGAGAGAAAGGCTGGTTGTCTGCAGGGGGTATAGCCGTGGTCAGGGTCTCCCTGTTGTCTTTGTCAAAATGAGCATAAAAGCGATTCAGCTCATTTAGGGAGGAGACATCTGTGGTTGTTGGGGTGGAGTTGCTGGGTTTGTAGTTAGTTATGGCCTGGATGCCTTGCCACATGCGTCTGGGGTCTGAGTTGGAGAAGTGTTCCTCCAACTTCAGCTTTTAGCAGTGCTTGGCCTTGATGATGCCCCTCCTCAGGTCTTCCCTGGATGTGCTGTAGGCTTGTGAGTCTCCTGATTTGAAGGCGGCATTGCAAGCCTTCAGCAAGAGCCGCACCTCCTTGTTCATCCATGGCTTCTGATTAGGGTACATGTTGATCTGTTTCCATGTTGTCACACTGTCAATGGTGGTGTTGATATAGTCCAGCACAGAAGAGGTTTAAGTGTCAATATTTGTGTGAGAGCCACAGGTAGCCAGAGAAATAAACATACTCCAGTCTGTGTGTTGGAACTTGTCCTGAAGTACAGAGTCTGTCCCTGCTGGCCACACCTTGATGGTTGTAACTGTTGGCTTCACACGTTGGATGAGTGTGGAGTATTTGGGGATGAGGAACAAAGAAAGATGGTCTGATTGTCCCAGGTGAGGGAGGGAGACGCGGTGTAGGCTCCTGCAATGTTGGTGTAAACATGGTCTAAAATTTTGTTTCCTCTTGTGTTGCAGGAAACATGCTGGTGGAATTTAGGGAGCACTGTCTTTAAGTTTGAGTGATTAAAATCACCTGCAACTATAAAAGCAGCCTCTGGCTGAGCAGATTGTTGCTTGCTGATGGCTGTGTACAGTTCCTTCATAGCAACCGTAGCATCGGCATCCGGAGGGATGTAGGCTGCGGTTACAATTATTGAGGTGAACTCCCATTGCAGATAGAAAGGTCTGCATTTAACCATGAGAAACTTAAGGTTAGCTGAGTAGTGTCTCTCAACAGTAACAGTCTGTACACCAAGATTTGTTAATGTAGATCCACAATCCTCCGCCTCTGGTCTTACCAAAGTCATCTGCTGTTCTGTCTGCCCGGAGTGTGTAGCGACCGGCTGGCTCGATAGCACTGTCCGGTACTCTGCTGTTTAGCCATGATTCCGTGAAGATCATGACATTACAGTCCAAAAGTCTTTCATTAAATTTCATTAAACATTTCTTTTCATGATATTTACCATCAGAATAATAAATAAAATAAGAATTTAGCCAAGCACAAACCAAGATGGCAGAATCAGCCTTTGTACTGAAGTGTTTTTACATGCCATCCCATCAACGGCATAACCTGCTGTAGCTTGTCCTGATTAAATTTGCACATCACATAAGAAACATTAGAAACCCAACCAAACCCACAAACTATCAAATTCAAACAGGGATCCCATCCTAAAGTTCCCCATTTAACATTCAAAGCCTCTTCACTGTGTTAAATTTTAAAATGTATGTTGTGGTTGTCAGACTCACCCCCTCTCTAAGTGGAAGTATCACTGCCATCTTGATAGGTATTAAATCACCACTGGACTAGAGGACAGCCCCAGATATAAAGTGCTGAGCTGTCTCCGTATCTAATCAGAGGTCACGCCACACTCCCCACTAAGAGGGGCTGGCTAAATTGTTTTTCTCTGTTCTTCTCATCTCTTTGTCCTCCATTTTTCATTAAGGCTTTTTCACTCTTTAACTGAAGACATTTGAGTATGAGCACAGATCTCTTTGTCCACGTGTGAGAAAGAAAGATAGAGTGGGAGAGAAAAATGGAGAGAGAGAGAGAGAGAGAGAGAGAGAGAGAGAGAGAGAGAGAGAGAGAGAGGAGGAAGAGAAAGAGAGAGGGAGAGGGAGAGGGAGGGAGGGAGATAAAAAGTGAACAGGAATGTTGAATTGAATTCCTTTCATGGACTGTCATGTCCTGAGTTCCAGATAGCGTCAAGACAGAAAGAAAAGACATCATGATATGGGTGTGAGATTTTAGTATTTGTATGCAACAGTTTTGCTTCTGTAACTGTATATCTTTGAAGTGACTGTATGCTGCTTGCTGATTGTTTGCTGCTTTCAATTTGTTCAGACAAACATGGTCAGATCCCTCCTCACAAATCCGAAACAAAGTCTTGCGGGATATTTGAACATCTTAATTACTAATATAAACCCTCTGAAAAAATAAGAACATTAAGAATATATATGGACAATGTACCCCCCCCCCCCACACACACACACACACACAAAATATATAAATAAATAAATTGAATAGGCCACTGCTGATGCATTAACAGTTGCATATTAGAAAATCTTTAGCTCAGTGTAGTTTCAGGCAGTCATACATAAACAGAATACAGCATGTTTCCTGAATATACGACATACACAGAACACAAAACAAAAAACAAAGCAATGTCTGAAATGCTGAAAAATACAATTAAGCTGAATTTTTGCCAGGGAACTAAAAATATTTTTTCTTCCTGTGACCTGGATGTAGTCTTTGGAACACCTGGTACCTTACCACCCACCATCACAGTATGTCTGAGATGTTTTCATCCTTTACCCTTGACATCCAGCGTGCATACATTAAACTATTCATGCAAATTAATGTCTCCTTAATCATATACAGTACATACTGATAACAATGTATATTTCCAAAAAGAATTAGAAGAAGTTATTTATTTTCTTTTGAATAAGACTTCTGTTGCATTGAATGTTTTTCATGGTGTGGTTGAAGTTTCATGGT
Organism: Antennarius striatus; assembly: GCF_040054535.1. NCBI lineage: Eukaryota > Metazoa > Chordata > Actinopteri > Lophiiformes > Antennariidae > Antennarius > Antennarius striatus. The sequence continues at coordinate 12,659,052 of NC_090785.1, forward strand.
GCAATCATGAATAACTACCTGAATACAAATATTGACATACTTTGTTTTGTAAGTAAATATAAAACTATGGATATAAAATGAATAGACCCTCACGTTAACTCTGCATCATGTAGAATTACACAGTCGCTCAATATCACAGCACGTCATGTATTCTACAAGAGAATACACTTAAAACACTGAGAAGAGAAAAGTAAATTCTGTGTGTTCACAGCCTGAGAAAAAGGCTCCACAAATCACCATTCTACAAAATGACATCCACAACTTGATTATGAGTGTCACATCACCAGCAGATAACGTCTATGGATTACGTTCATTTGTAGTAAACGTGATAAAGTAGTGTTCATTCTCACTGGGATGAGCTGCCAGGTTTGTTCTCTGGAGACTCGTGTAGTTGTAGTATGATTCACACACGCACACACACATACACATACACACACATAATGATAGTGTTACACTGCCTCTTGGAAAACTATTCAGAAACTAAAAATACTCGCATTTGTTGAAAGGATGAAATCTTTAGCGTGCTTTTTTTTCCTAGAAATTGGGTCATTTGTTGTGAGTCTGTGTTTCTTTGTTCGTCTCACAGCTAATAAGCGCTGCCACTTGCACTGCAAGTCCAAGGAGACCCGAGATGTTGTCTACATGCAGAGAATGGTCCTGGATGGCACTCGGTGCTCATACAAAGACCCCAACAGTGTATGTGTGCGCGGGGAGTGTGAGGTAAGTCGCATTACCTATGTGTATGACACAGTTACAACAACACTTGTACATGTTTGACTCTTCATGTCACCCTCAACAGAAAGTGGGCTGTGATGGTGTAGTTGGCTCCTCAAAGCAGGAGGACAAGTGTGGAGTGTGTGGAGGTGACAACTCCAGCTGCAAAACATTCAAGGACACAATCACACGAACAGCCAAGAAACAAGGTAAGCAGTTACACAACCCTCATCTGCACCTGTGACAAACCTGCCTCAGTTCTATCTGGGAAATACTTGGTTAAGTCTCTCCTCTTAAACTCTCGCATTGGCCCACATTTAGTTATTTGCAGATAAATATCACCCTCTAGTGGAGGACATTACAAAGTCCAACCCTCAGTGAGAGCTGAGCTCACATGTTCACAAAACACGTGTGTTTCATTTCAGGTTTCCTCAGAGTTCTTGAAATCCCTCGAGGAGCAAGACACCTTCTAATCCAAGAACTGAGAGCAACTTTACACACTTTAGGTTTTTGATCTTCTGTATTTTTCATTGTTTACATAATGAATTGAATACATGTTTGTGGTTTAAATGTAGTAAATGTATGTTTAAATGTATCAACAGCTGTAAAAAATGTGGCTTCAAGACTGTTCTTCTTAAATGGGGAAAATGAATACCCAGAATCCGGCTCAGTCATAGAGAAGGGCGTGGAGTGGGAATATGAGAATGACCATAACAAGGAGACACTTCAGACCACTGGTCCACTCAGACATGGAATTTTGATCATGGTACTCTCTAAAAAAAATAAAGTTACTGTAGTAATGAATGTGGTTCTTCACAAGAATGTCAATTGAATTGAAATGCACTTTTTAGTTTGAAATAATGTCAGTTATATAGTTTCTATTGAATGTATTTTCATGTATTGAACAGTGATCTTCGTGTTTGTAGATGAAACTGCATGGAGATGAGGATGTGACCTTGTCTTATAAGTACATGATGAACATGGACAGTGACTCCGCCATTCAGAACAACATGCTGGTGGAGGACAGTGCCTATGAGTGGGCTCCAAAGAGGTGGTCATTCTGCTCCAAGCCTTGTGGAGGAGGTATTACAGAGCAAGAAAAGCACTCTAACGTCACCTTTGGTCATTTTTATAGTGTTATTTTTGTTCTGTGCTTGCATGTGTTAAAATTTTACATCCTTCATTCCCGTAGGGAAGCAGTATCTGCGATATGGCTGCAGAAGAAAAGTTGACAGTAAAATGGTCCATAAGAGCTTCTGTAATAAATCCAACATGAAACCAAGAGAAGACATTAGAGACTGCAACCAGAAGCCCTGCCCTCCACCTATGTAGGAATCGTATAAATATATATGGCAACAGCTGTAAAAAATACAATTCATTGACAAGTCTGAAATATTTTTCTCCCTTCAATTCCCCTTTTTCCTCCACTTTTATTGTGTATGTTATTTTTTGACATGTTGCACATCCTCAGAATCTCTTTCTCTTCTCAAATGATCCCTTCCAGTTGGGTGACAGGGGAGTGGCAAAACTGCAGCAAACCATGTGGAAAGACGGGGATGCAGATCCGTTCGGTCAGCTGTGTTCAGCCGTCAGACGACAACACCACACGCTCCATCCATAATAAACACTGCAATGACAACCGACCAGAGACTCGCAGACCCTGTAACCGAGTCCCCTGCCCCACTCAGTGGAGAGTCGGACCATGGTCACAGGTGTGAAGGCTGCATAGGATTCAAGAAATGTTTGGCCCATTTAGATGCATTTATTTAAATGATTTATTTTGATGTGTGTGCATCTCCACCTTCAGTGCTCAGTGACATGTGGTAACGGGACACAGCAGAGACAGGCTTTGTGCCACGCCAGAGACAACACCATCGGCCTGTGTCTAGACAGTAAGCCCGACACCATCAGAGTCTGTCGCCTGGATCCATGTCCCAGTGAGTACAAAGGAACCTCCAAAGTGTTTTAGCACTTTCCCCATGTGTCCCGATGTCAGTGAACGCTCCTAAATAACTCAAATTGAAAGACCCTGACATTAGTATGGTGAAAAGAGGGAAACATTTATCACATTATGTATTAAAATAGTTTTGTAAGTCAACTCATAACTATCTTAAGAGGGAGTAATGGGAAAAAGTTGCAGATTAAATGGACTGTTACAAATGGAGCATGCATTTGTTGCTGATTGAAGCGAGTGAGTATTAGGTGCAGCTCAAGTTGTTTGCCAGAACTAGCTCACAGGTCTCATTCCATTTGCCTTCCTACCTTAATGACTCTATCCCTCTCTGATCTTTTCTCTGCAGAGGGCTCATCAGACCTCAACAAGAATGGCAACATCCTGATCCAGTGGTTGTCTCGCCCCAACCCCAACTTCCCGAAGATCTCTTCACGTAAAACCTCCCTCTATAGTTCCCAGCCTGGTCTCCACAGTGGCAGCCACAGCTTCATGTCTGTCCTCTGCTGGGCCCTGCCCATCTCTGTCCTCCTGTCCCTGCAGGGCCGGCCTCGCCTGGCACCCTAACCCACCCTTCTCCCGTGCCTGTGCTCACGCTTCTGAGCGAGCGGCAAAGCTTTTGCTTCTCTTTTATGTGGAGGGTGTGCCTCTCTCTCTCTTTGTGTCTGAGACAGCTCTGACTTGAGGGGAGGTCTCTGGCTCCTGTGTGTGCTAGTTGGTTCTCTCTTGCTCTGTCTCTCTCTCCTTCTCTCTCTCCTTTGTGGAGCATCGTGTTGTGACCGCTGGCCAGTCGAAAATTCAAAAGATCAAAAAATTTGATGTGGAAGGATTTCGAAGTGGCAAGGTGGTGGCAGGTTCTCATTGACACCTCTTCAGATGTGTCAAAGAGCCATTCGTGTGTGAGGGAATCCCTCTACATGTGGTGGACATGTTTGCGCGAGCTATCTGTTGTGGAAGGTTGTCAGTTCCCGGGATGCAGCTGCGCTTTTTTCATTTTGTAGCGCACTGTTATTGTGGGGAGAAACAGATGGGAAAATAAATAGAAAGGCTATATAAATATCTATATAGAAAACGTTATATAAAAAACATGAAAGCTTTATTGTGAATGTGATCTTGTCACAATGAGGACATCTTTGCTAAAGTGCTCATCTGACATCCTGGTTGCATTTGGGGATGAGATAGGCGTCCATTCTCAGATTGACAGGAACACACAGGGACAGGAAGTGACATCAGTAAACCATTTTATTTGTTTTTGGAGGGGGGCCCATGAGGTGAAAAATCTTGAAATTAAGGCAAATTAAAAAAACAAAACAAAAAAAAAACAGGGTAGTCTGACCACTTAAGGTTGCTTCCCATTTCACCTCATTATCAGCCATCCTCTCTCTGACTGTTATACTAAAGTTCAATAAATGCAGCTTATTTGTGCTTGCAGACTTTAAACAAATACATCTATAACTATATTTGTATTTATATATACCTATAAATCTAAATCTATATGAGTAACAATAATATTAATAATGTTTTACCATGAATAAGCTGTAGCTTATTTGCCTAAAACCTTTGGACTGCTATTGATCGCTTAGATCCTTGACTGTTATGTGTATTTTTTTATTGATTTTACATGAATACAGATGAATATTTAATAAAAGTGTTTCGGGGGGAAGGGTTAGACCTATATTATGCAGGACTTGGTCAGTTAGTTGCCTCTCCATTCTCTCAGATGGATCAGTGGTTTACTGCTGCTTTTCTTTAAAGACAGGATCACATTTTGTCATGCACATTTGCTTCCACCACCTTTACACATGTATGTACTGTATGTATGTGTGAGTGAAAGTGTGTCTGTGTGTCCATGTGCGTGAATGCATGTGCGTCTTCTTTGTCTCAAGTGAGAGAATAAATGGTTGACAGGGGTGATTGAATGAGATGTACCAATCCATACCAAACCATCAAAGTGTGTGTGTGCATGGTTACACTTTGTATGTGTGGCTGTGTGTGTTTGTGTGTCTGTGTGAAAGGGAGCTTTATCATTCGGGCTTTTACACATCACGATCAGATACAGAAATACCTCATAAACTTTGATTTGAGAGTGTCCAACAATCTCATTTTATTTTGATGAACATTAACTACATAAACAATGCCTTATCTTGGATTGAATGTAATGGCATTTATCTGTGAAAGAGATGGCTTTACTCATTCAAAGTTTCACTCGGAATAGAGGCAGCTTCAAACCAACTCAACAAACTCTCACCCGCCGACCATCAAACCTACCAAGGTGATGTTGGACCAATGTCTGACTACTGGGAAGGGTTTACAAAGGGCCAAGGGTATCGACACATATGGCATCTTGGAAAAAAAAACACTTCAGACTTGTCATTGTATTGTGATCACATATTTCTGTTGTGACTATGTAGCGAGCTATCCAAGGTTACCTTCTGCTGGAGTTGGACTGTATGAGACCAAGCCAGACCTGGCAGTGCAACTGTATATAACATTGATGTTGACTGTATTTAATAATGTTCATGACTGTTATCTTCTTCTATAATATTCTATACTATGGGTAACTGTTTTGTGGCTTCACTGGCCTGCTGTGTGGGGCTGGCTAATGTTTGGCTAACGTTGAAGAAACATTCAGATGGACTACGTGCACTGCGTCTATATGCACTTTGATTTATCAGGGAAATTTTATTAATGTTTTGTAAATGTTTCATATGACACTTAATGTGCCATTACAGTTTTTACATCATCATGGAAATTGTGTATTTATTTAAACAACAAATATAATTTATGTACTTCATGTTTGGTTTTTTTCAATCAATAAAAAGATTGACTGGTTGATCTCCAAGTAATGAAGTGTTTTACCAAAGTGACTGTGAACTTGTAACTTTCGATACAGTTGAATTATTTTTCTTAAAAAAAAAGAATATATCTAAATATTGAGCAGAAGAGGCGTCAATTTCATTGTTTCAGTTACTGTCATTCTCAACAGCAAAGTTGTATCAATAAAAATGTTTCAAAAGTGTGATCTTTCGCTCATCGGGAATGTTTACTGCCTTGATGTCATGTCCGGGAAAAATTCAAACATTGCCAGGAGTTTGTGATTATATTTACTGGTATGGTGCAAAAAAGTTACATGTGAAGTGGTCAACGATTCAAATTAAACAACAGAAATAATAACAAGAAATGTCAATGCACAGCAGCATGAGCAAAACTAAGTCGAATCACATGCCCCATGTTTTCGATAAAAGAATTAGTCCTGAAACACAGTTCTATTTGCAACACAGGATTATATAACCTGTTTCCACTTCTATTTTTCTAAACTAATATCCTAACTGCTCTTGGTGTTTGGGTATTCCTCTTCTTTCTTTGTAATTCTTTATTGCTGTGATCTGCAGTGTGGAACCAACTCACATTCACGCACACACACAAACATGGATCCCATGGGAAGGAGCAAATACAGACTGATGCATATATATCATTCACACATTCCTTTACATGCAACAATATACTGTACCCATGCACACACATACACACACACACACACACACACACACACACACACACATGATTCACACCTCTTCATTTTCCTCTTGCTAGTTACACCCAGTCTCAGCTCTTTTTTTTTTCTCTTCACAGGCCAGCGTTGTATTGGAGATCGCTCATCCTTCTGTCGGATGGAGGTGCTGAAGCGCTACTGCTCTCTACCGGACTTCTGGCGCATGTGCTGCAAGTCCTGTGGCAATGTCACCATTGCAGAGTTAATACCCATCTCCACCTCTACCTCCACCCCCATCGACACCATCGAGCCCAGCAGTACAGCTCATCCACCATCAAGTACCCTCGGCTTTGTCATCACCACGATACAGCCTATGGCAGATGTCATCACATCCATTTCAGATTCCAACATCAATCTCTGGACCACCACTCACCCTCCCGTCCTCATTACTACTGTTCCTCATTCCACCCCATCTCCACTAACTGCTACACAACTTATAACCACTCCTGCCCTTTCAACAACCTTTTCCATGCCAACCACTACAGTTATGGAAACCTCTAACAGTGTGCCTACACATCCTCTACCTCTACCTGATCCAGACACGGACAAGAGTGTAGATTCACAATTACAGAGCACTACAACACCACGTCTTCCAGGAACAGTTATCCCAACTATGATGCCACCAACAGTAAGGTTTACAAAAACAAACATACTGCAAAAGCTCAAGCCCAAAAAGAATAATCTGTCAAAGAAAAAGCCTAAAAAGGTGATTCCACCAAAGATCAATCCAAAAAAGAAAATAAAAAATACTCCAAAAGCAAGTGCGCCTGGGAAAAGCAATCATAAAGATGATAAATCAGAAAAAACAATTCCTAAAAAACTTAGTCTGCCAAAAACTACTCCCAAAAATACTAGTCTACCAAACACTACTCCCAAAAAGACTAGTGTACCAAACACTGCTCCTAAAAAAATCACTCTGCCAAACAAAAATACTACTCCCAAAAAGATTACTCCAGCAAATATTACTCCAGAAAACTTTACTCTTACAAGAATACCTCCTTTACAGACCAGTCTTAAAAAGATTCCACTAAAACCTTCTTCTAAGAAAAAAACCAAATCCTCACCCAAGAAGGAGACTCCAGTGAAGGCCAATCCCAAAAATAAAACTCAGACAATTACAAAAGTTTCAAAGGAATCTCAAGCCAAGGCATATCCCAAACAACTGAAATCAGGACCTAAAAAGGTGACAAACTCTCAAACTAATGTTAAGCAAAAAAAGGCCATAATAAAAAAGACTAATCCCAAAAAGAAATCACTTAAAACAAAATCTTCATTTTTCACTACAGCACCCATTCCTCAGGAACATCAGTTCTCTTCCACTGTTGCTTTGAGCGCTAATCTACGTGTTACAGCTGCAGACCTGCCTTACTCTGAGTCCAGAATTAATGTTACACACATCAGCAACACAGCAACTGCTGAAGAAAACACACAATGGTATAATAATGTGTTACCTACAACAACCAGCACTTTTGCTGATTTTCTAAAACCACCTGAAAGCATTCATTTTGAAGAGGTCAACACAACAACAGTGACCACCTCCTATTCTGATGTCACAATGTCCAGCAGCGGTGATGTCACAGTAACGAGCGGGACCATTCTCAGTGGTGATGGCATTGCGGTGTCCTACAGAAATGTGGGAGGAAATAGTGACACCATTGTGCTGAATGACAGCCTCACCATGGTGATCCCAACCATTGACAGTGAGGATAAGACCGACTTTGCTTCCTCCCCCTGGCTGGACCTCTCTGAGTATATCCCTGTGAGTAATCCCCTTCCCACAACAGCCCAAGACCCTACCACCATTACCCCCACAACAGAACAACCCATCGCAACCATTACCACATCTACTGCAAGACCTCAGGCAAGGCCAGAGGAGAACAGAGAGAACAACTCCATTGATGTCATGTATAACAGGGTTATAGGTGTGGACAATGACGCATCACAGAATAATTGGATCTCAAAGCTCCGAGTCAACTTCAGAGAGAGAACAAGGAATAAACGTATTCAGGAGCTTTTAGAGGAGAAGAAGAACTTTCTCCTCAGGATGAAGAGAGGCCACGAGGCATGATGATTTAAGTCTTCTCATTTCTCTTATAGAGATATATATTTTTCAATGCAGACTTCTATAATCCCTGTGTAAACTGCTCTTCATTGCCATAATGCTCTCTATCAGTCCTTTCCAAAAAGAAATCTACAAACTCATATCACAATCCTGACAATCAGGACTGCTGCAGATAGAGAATATCATTGATAACTGTTTGAACAGTTGCTTTGAATAAAGAAAAGCCAGTAGAGAACTGACTAGTGGAGCTTTGAAGCAAATTATCTCACCAGTGTAAAACAAAGTGATGAAAAACAAAAGGCATTAAAATTGTGCATTCAGGTTGACCAGCACTTTACAAAGCCTGCAAACTTCACAATACAAAGATTACCCCATATGTCTTTAAGGATTCAGTAATGATTTAGATCAACTGTCAATTAAATTGTAATTTAATGTCATTAATTTTAGTTTTTTTTTACTGGGGTAGCAATGAATTTACTGCCTAGGATGGCAGGTCAGCCAACAGGACAGGATGTCTCTAAATGTGTATTTAAGTGGCCAGCACCCTAAATATCCTATACACTATTATGTTTATGGATTTCTGGAAACAATATAATCATAATGCTTTATTTGTTTGTTTGGTTGCACTTTGAAAGTGAACACCTTGTTGGGATGGTAGCCTGAACAAAGCAAACGTCTGCCTGACTGCGTGGAGGGGTACGGAGACGGGTATGATGCTACGCAGAAAACAAAGATTGCCTTTAAATCTATTTTTTCTCTCATTTTTTTTTCTAAGTCTTTCCAGCAGCAACATCCCACGTGCATTCATGTACAATGCCAAGATATATACCAGAAACACCAAAATGTATTAACAATAAATAAGCTTGTTTGCATTAACTCTGTCCAAAGAGAAGCTTTAAGGCCAACTTTTATTGTAATTTTATTATTGGTACCGCTCAACTTTCAGCAGCCACAATAATATCAGGATCTTATCTGTACCATATTTGTACATATGAAAAAGAACTTAATGGTTAATATTTATTAAAGTTTAAGTCCTTATGGCATTTTGCAAACTGGCAGTGTTGTGTGATTCCTAAGACAGTGGTCATTTCCATGCCAGACATCTCTGACTTTTGCCCACAGTATTTGAGTCACAGCTTCCGTGGGCCTCACTGTCATGTTAGTGTTAGTGTTAGACTAATCCAGTGATATAAAGCTATAACTACTCACCTTATATCAGCTCATTGTCCAATTATCATGTTAGCAACTTTAGTTCAACCTATGTTTAATGAAAGGAAACAAAATCTATTCTATTCTATTCTACTATCATCTATTCTATTCTATTTTTGATATACAGTATGAAAGATGTACCTAGAATTTTTCATGAAGAGATGATTAAAAAAAATAATGGGACAAAAATAAGATATCGATATTTCCCTCTAAAGCAGAATCTAAATCCACTTTTACAGAATTTAACTTCTGAGACTTGGCATTAGGGAACATAACATTAGAGAACATAACATTAGGGAACATAACAAGACCAATTCAATCTCATTGAAATTATTTTTAACCCTCTTTATATTTTTAACTAAAGTAACCATTCGATAAGATATTTAAACAACTTTGTCTATAGGAATTTGACAATAGGGCAACTGTAATTTGTGTTTTTATTGAACCAAATATTTAAGAAATTGTTAAGTCAAATTTTGAAAGGTTTTACTTAAGGTTAAGTAAAATTTCTATATTTTCAGGAGAAAGAGTGAGAGAAGATCCTCTCCTTTGTGTGAGCATAGAACGTCTGTCAGAAGCCCTTCCTCTATCAATTTAATGTCTTCCATTGTCGTTTTCTCCGCGTCTTAACCAGCAAATATGGGAGTTTTATAGTTATTGACCATAGCAAAGAGAGAATCCTTTTCAATATGATAAATTGTCCCCTCTGCTCCCTGGAGGTCAGCCTTTAACCTTTGAAGTTATACCATCTCCTCTTGATCTCCTTGTTCTGTTCCATCAGCTGTCTGTCAGTCGAATATCAGTGGAACAAAGTATTCCAAACGATCAGATTCTACCACAATTTAGAATAAAATCATTAAATGCATTAACTGGCAGGATATTTCATCTTTTTCTCATGATTTCTTTCCATTCTAGACATTTTCATATCACAGTGGAGAAAAGTCAAATATATATTCAAAGGGATGTTAATGAAGCACACAGTTTTTCCAAGGCCAAAAACTCTAAATTGTTATCAAATTTAATCTTAATCTACATTCCAGTGTGACCTGTGTACAAATCAAACTTGCTGTCCTTAATTTTTATTTCAAGTCAGGTGTGGAAAAGAAATCAGTTCCATTTATGGCAGATTCCCTGCTGTCAAGTGGTTTGTGTGTCTTTGATTTTATTAAAAATGAAGATTTTAATATCGAGAAAAAGAGGGAGAAATCCTCAATCTAACCTTTAATCTAGATTTAAGACAAGATTTAATGGGTTCTTGCCACATGATAAACCCTTGCACCAACTTTCAAATATTTCTGTTTCAGATTCTTGACAATCTGGTGACTCTGAGGCTAACAGAAGTCATGGCTGCTTTGACATTTAAATGCTAAGTAATTCAAATCCTGCACACTTTGAATGTGCAGGATGAACACATGAGTTCATGTAGGCCTGTTGATCAGATGACCAGGTATGGCTGGCCTTTGGATATCAATAAAAGGGCACGAGTTTTTCAAACTAGTTTGTTTACAAAGAAGACATGCAGCCTTACCAGTGAAACATAACTGAACTCATGTAAAGACCTTAGCAGCTTGTTGACTTCAGGATTCTAATCAGGGTCAGTCTGTAAACACCTCTACTTGAGGCCCGTCTCACAATCCCAAATGAACATCATACATATATAACTTTATTTTTAGTTGGGTCATAATTACTGTAGGCGTTGATACTAACTTTACTAGGAGTGTCTATAAATTGCATTTGAAGTGCAATATATTAGTACAGAAAGCTGATGGTGAAATATGATTGTAACACTGGTTCTCTCTGTTGATAAAGGTCCATTTAAAAGGTGTCACACTTTCTCTTCCAAAATCTGAGATGTTGCCTTTAAGATCAAACCCAATGCTGCTTGTTTTGGTACATGTTCATCCCTGAGACCTTATTTAAAACAAATGCTATACGTTTGTTTACTGAATATTATTAGAATGGCGAGAAGCCTTAATCTTACATCATATCAGGCAACCTAAAAATAACCTGAGCCATTAGTGTCAAAGAAACATGTGGGTTGGTGGAGAGGTTTTTGATTTAAACTGTAATTTGCTAAGAATCTGATCACAGGGGTAAACAGATATGCATTACCTCCATCCAAACACCTGCTGCCCCTTTTTTATTGTTAAATGTACTGTTGAACAAGACAAAAACAATTTTACAACTGTGCTGTCAATGGATAACCTTTGTTCGTGTAAAGATGTTGTTGTGTCTGCCCTAAATCCTCAAAATAGCTTCATGTCTTCAAATTGTCAATTTAACAAGCTGCAATGATTTTTGAGGCAAAATATCTGCTTATTAATGTTATATTATTATTATTTAATTTATGTTTAAGGTAATATTATTAGACAAATAGTTGTTGTCTGCATAATAAAAAACAGCTTTTAAAGGATCAAACTAGTTTTAAGTGTCTGACAGTAAGTGTGTGCAAAAGGTTCATGTACATGTAGACTTTGTGCTTCACTCAAACAAGGTCAGACATGTTTGCAGCAGCAATACAGTACGTGCATTCCTTGTCACTTAGCATCAAAAGAGGAATTCTCAAAATTCTAAAAGGCTTAGTCTAGTAGTCAAGCATTTTTAAAAAGAACATGTCCACAAAAATAAAGCAACAACAAAAGTTGAAACATAAAAATGGATTTGATAATGCCATCAGAGGTTAATCTGCAACACTATAAAGGAGGGTTTAAGTGTTTCTGGGGAACATTAAACTACTCTAGTGGCCACATTGTGTTCAACACAGTGAAATCAATGGACTACAGTTGTCATGTTGCCTTTCCTGATTCTGTCTCTCCTTTTCCTCAGCAGAGGCTTGGAGATACTCCTGTGCGTTGTTAAATCATCTGGCTATTAAAGCCAGCAAGTACTCCTTTTCCGACGCCAGAAGATTCCTTTCACTTCCTGAATGCTGCCTGTGGTTGAATTTATTTTTACTTTCCTTGGGATCTGAGTGTGTGTGTGTGTGTGTGTGTGTGTGTGTGTGTGTGTGTGTGTGTGTGTGTGTGTGTGTGTGTGTGTGTGTGTGTGTGTGTGTGTGTGTGTGTGTGTGTGTGTGTGTGTGTGTGTGTGTGTGTGTGCGTGTGCGTGTGCGCGCGCACGCGTGTGAATGTGAATGTGCACGTGCGTGTGTGTGTTTTCAGGTGTATGGAAGGTTCATGGCAGTGTTCAGATTCACAGCAACAATCATGATTCTGTGAAGAATTTGCAAATGGTGAAGATGATGAAGATTGCTGCGATCATCATCCTGCTCTACGTCGCCTCCTGGTCTCCCTACTTCGGTGTTGCACTGGCAGCCTTTGCTGGGGAAAAGCAGGTCTAATATTAAGGCCATAACTGCAGTTCTACAAATGCCCACCAGAGGAGGGAAGAATTCCTATTGCAGGAATCACAAGGCCTTGCAGAACTAGCTGGTTAGATTGATAACGTTCAATGCGTTGCCACGTAAAACTAAATGATAACTTTTATGTCCTCTATTTGTTCACATGAAACACATCCTGTTTGTCTTTGCGTACATTCATAGGGGTGGTGTAGAAAAAGTTGTGCTGCTGAATTAAAGTTGACCAGTTCAGCTTTTCCTACCGCGGTTAGAACCGACTGAATGTTTCAAAGGTGTAGATTGATTGGTACTGCAGCCCATTTCATTTTAGCTTCAACTGTTCTGGTTTCCTGCTGCAGGAAGGCTCACATGTGGATCCCCAAGATGAACTCTGTGCCCACTGTCAACACCAAGGCCATCCACAGCCAACATGTACGCTATCAAACACCCAAAGTACCCCATCATCTGAGCTGTCACACACCTCAAACACAAATAGCACACAGGCCCTTGATCTCTGTCCAGATTATCATTAACCAATTACATTCCATGTCTCGGGGTCCTACTCTGCGTCCATTAGGGTGACCTCTGCTCTGCCAGCAGCAACTTCATGTTGACACGTCTCTCCACTGTAACCAACCAGACCTCTGATATCAATAGCAAATTCAGGTGGCACAACAGCAGCAAGTCCCACCTCTCCCCGGATCAGAGCTTGCAGCGAATCTGCAAGCTCTGATCTACTTGAGCTCACATGAAGTGATGTAGTAGAATACTGGAACAGGGGGGCATGTTCCCCTCTGATGGGTTTGACTGACACAGAGTACGATCTGTCCAGCATGGGCTCCCGACCCGGCGGCCACCAGGTCTCCTGTGACATCAACAGAGACACAGCTGAGCTCCCCGACTTCAAACCCTCCTTCAGCTTCAAAAGCAAGACAAAGAGTCACAACTCAGGCATCGTTGAAAAGGTTCACTTCAGAGCTTCAGATGATGGACGCATGCTAATATTACCTGCAGCTGCTAGAGACATGCTAATGTTATCAGCAGCTACTACAGCTGTGCTTCCATTACAGTAGAGTAGAGATAGAATAGAAATAGAATAGGAATAGGAATAGGAATAGAAATAGAAATAGAAATAGAAATAGAAATAGAATAGAATAAAATAAAATAGAATAGAATAGAATAGAATAGAATAGAATAGAATAGAATAGAATAGAATAGACTGTTGTCTGGTGGACACACTTTCCTCTTAGGGTAAAGATAAAGCCACTGACAGTAACAAACTGATTTTCACTTGTCCCTCTGTTCCCATCTTTGGCAGCCTTTGTTTTTCTTTTTGCATCAATACAGTCAGTCAATGACAGTGCTGGGGCTGAAGACTTGGACAGTGGGTCTATTTTTAGAACCAGGGAAGGAGGGCAAAGCAAAGAGAGAGAGAGCGAGAGAGAGAGAGAGAGAGAGAGAGAGAGAGAGAGAGAGAGAGAGAGAGAGAGAGAGAGAGAGAGAGAGAGAGAGAGAGAGAGAGAGAGAGAGAGAGAGAGAGAGGAAAAGGGATGTGAGAAGATAAATCTGCATTCTACCGCTGCCTCTGGTCAGAGTCAGTTGAAGCACACCTAAGGAGTAACAGCATCACTCGCTGGAGACACAGTATCATAAATTAAAAACACATCATTTTTCTACAGCCTGATGTCATTTGACTAATATTTGAGACTGCAAAAAGCAAAAGCCAAACAAGAACAGACCAGCTGGCCTCGACAGAGACAAAGGTGAGTGGGAAATAAAATTGTGCTGAAAATAATCTTACATAATATCTGAAAATGCCTGAGTTAAAAACACACAGGGTGCTTATTCTGTGCTTCAGCGTGGAGCTGCCACTGTGAAAGCGTTTTTAGCTGCTGTATACCAAAGGTGTGGTCTAAATTTAGCCTTGGCTACACCTTGGAAGAAATTGGGAGAGGCTGGATTTTTGGTTTGCCCGGCACTATTTTTGACATGGAGGTCAAGACGAAAATATATTGTGGGCTCCACTCAGGGTTATAACAATATAGTGTTACATACCAGTGAGAAAATACAAGCTGACACATTCTGTTTCACTACAAGGTTCAGGTGACTTTTAAAATAGCTGTCTGTTTACATTGCCATTTTGTGCTCCTTTCAGGCTGTAGATGCTGTAACTCCAAAGAAAGCTGATGGTGTCTGAAATGGAAAATAGGAGAGATGGGAAAAAAGGAAAACTGCAAAGTGAATTCAATCTAATACAGTAAAATAGACTGTTGAGTTTCAGATACTACAGATTACTTTACTTAATTAACATGTGACCTCTGTCCAGATTTAGCAGCAACACTGTGTTATGGGTAAAAGATGATGTGTTTGGACAATAGTCTGAATCAGTTTGCTTCATCGTCTGCCATCGGTAAAACACTATGTTACATCCTTCATTTAAATCGGCATTTATTGCAAAATGTGATCTGTTGAAACTGTTCTAAACACACTAAAATAAACTCTTTAAACAAACCTTTCTACACTTCTTGGAATAACATCAATCACCTCCCTGATAACTTGATACAGTGTGTGTTTGAAGACATCAGACACATTCTGGCTCTAATCACAACCCACCTTCCTCTTTGTCTTTGTCACAGTCATGCGGCCACGGTCCAGACTGTTGTCCAAGAGAAGACTTCTGCTGCCAACAATCAGCGAGGGTACAGAAGAGTCATTGAGAGATCTGAATGAAGGCAACTCACTCCATATTGCAGGCCATGGCCAGGCTGTCTCGTCAGAGGACTACCTCCTGTCCATTTGCCACCTGGCCCACCCCACCTTCCAGACCAGGGATGCTTCCGCCACCAACAACTGCACACGGCAGTTTAATGCCGTCCATCAGAGACTGCGGCTGTCACGCCTCAGTGGGACTCCATCACGCACGTTTGACTTCACCCCAACGGGAGAGGCACGTGCGTTCAATATACAGCAGGGAGACGGGAAAGACATACATGGCAAGCTCACATTTGGCAACTCCGACCCCTTGGAGTGTCTTTATGGTCACCAGGACAACCTTACAGGAGGTTTCAAAAAGGCAGTGGTCCAAGGAAGGTTAATAGGTTCACATGGCAGCCTACAGGAAAGCCAGGCTCGTCCCAGAGTTCACAGCATCCCTCATGAAACAGGTCACGATCTCCCACGCCGATGTAAGAGCAGCTTCACTGAGTTGTACACCAGTACAAGCACAAACAGAAACATCTCCTCACAGCACAGCATCACCAGACTGGAGGCCAGGGAGGGGGGCTCAGCAGATGGAGGAGCAGAGGAGGAGAGACCGAATGCAACCGCCAAGCAATCCCTCCTCTCCCAGTGGATTTCTGACTGCAGGTCAGCTTGGAGGGAGGCACACGTGCAAGCCTGCATGCTGCCAGCCATTGCTGAGATATGAAACATTTCAGTAAATGTGTGAGACGTTGTTGTTTGAAGATATGTAGGTGTGTCTTTTGCACATGTATAAAGTATATTGTTAAATAGGAAATTAAATGCATAAAGAGGTAAATAAATATCGCCACAACTGTCAATCTTATCCATCATGTTATAGCTTTGTAATTATGTACTACCGATGTTCAATGCATGCTAATGAAATTTTAAAATGAAATGACAAATCTGTTCTTTTTTTTTTTTTTTACCTTACAGTGTTTTGTGAAAGTAATATGACTGAATAAAGAATCTTTTGATACCCTCAATCATACTGTCTGGTTTTACTTCATGCCTTTGTCTGTGTTCTAGCATGTTTAAATCCTTTGAAAATGAATTCCACTCTCAGCTCTGCTGGTGCCAGGAACTGGAGTTTCTATGGCAACTGTCGTGGGATCCTGTACTGGTAAACACAAGTGCGGAGAGACACAGGCAAGACTGCAGGTCATCTGTTGTTCAAGTGGTGTTGTTGCATTGATGATTCACATGATGAATTTCAATATTACAAAAAGGACAAGAATTAGATTTCAGACAAAATAAATTTCCATTTGCAACACAATAGAAAGCAAGGAACAAAAGAAAAGCTGAAATTTTATAAACAGGACAGAGTTATATAAAGCAATGTTACACTGCTTCATTTTCTTTCAAGGAGTCTTCCATTGACCATGAAAATCATGTATTTTACTGAGAGTTATTACATCAGAGGTCATAATGAAAGTGTGAATTTGTGAATCTTTATCTTAAATCAGACCATAAAGCCATGATGTGATGGTTATTACTTGGTGGGAAACAAACGAGCTAATCCAGCGCCACACTGATGTTTCCAATGGAGAAAAAAAAACACCCTGATGAGAAAATTTTCTTTGGGCGCTGGACAGTCTAGCAGATTCGTTTTGTCATATCAAACATCAGATCTGTCATTTTCACACTTACCTCAGAGTATCCAGTGAGAGGTGGAGCCTATTTTACCAACATGACAGCCTTTCAAGAAGATAAACTCTGTGTTAAAACATCTTCACAGTTCCTGTCACTAAAAGTCTAAAAGAAATAATCAGTAATTCTGTTTAAGACAAAATAAAGCAAATGCACTACTCCTTCTAAGCTGTTTTAAAGGTTTTAAAAACACAGTTTATTCTGTTGGGTCTCTCTGTCTGTGATGTCTTTGAAATGTCTGCTGATGTGATTTAGCGTTTAATACATAAAAGTTGATTGATTGATTGATTGATTGATTGATTGATTGATTGATTGATTAACTTGTTCATTTGGTGTATTTAGGTATGTGTACTCAGGTGTAATACCGCCCCTATAAATGTGGCAATATGTGCAATATTTGCTGTGTCCAAAAAAAAGCTTTACTCCTGTTATTGTTCCTGCAGAACCTATTTTGTGTCGCTGTGAGGATGTAAATGCAAATGTGTGATTATCTGAGATGAGGGACACACGGGTAGCAAAAGGACAAATCTCAGATGTCTGATGAGTTGCAATCAGAGCGGTCAACTGTGAGATTCCTGTAAATGTTTCAGATTCATTGAAATCGTAGACTGAGGTACCAAAAGATTTAGCCAAAAACACTTTAATATAGAAGAATTATTTCCCATCCATCCAAACGTTAATAGTCATCTTCATCATGACCCCACAAGTGTCATTTTAGGACCCTTTGGTGGGGTTGGGCTGAAAGTTAGGAACCACTGGACTATACTGTATCTGTTGAATTTCAAATAGTTATTGAGCAGCTAAAGCAGTAGCATTTGTCTTAACGATCTATCATATGGATATCTACTATCTACTACTATCCACTATCTACTTTTTCTGTGCTTAAATGATGTGACAATGTTTTTAATCCAGCAGTTACATTCTAACTCTTTGAGTTTCACCATACACTTTACCCTTACAAGATTCATTTGAAACAAAATGAGAAATGCAACCACACCAGGCTGTGACAGCAGTCTGCAGAGGAAGAGACTCTGCTGACGCTCTTAGTTCCTGTTGGTTCATTCCCACACAAGAGGAAGAGCATCACTTCACAAATGGAAACATTCAGCTTTGGTTGATCCCCCCACCCCACCCCCATCCCTAACCAACATCCGCTAATACAGCCAGTAATATAAAATACGAATAAAACATGTTTTTTCATCATCTACACTGCTCATACAGTATGTGCAGTGTCATGTCAAAGTATGTGAATCAATGGCTCAACCTTTACCTTATATTACTTTTACTGCGGGGTCATTCACACTTCAAACTCCACAATAATTTAAGGCCATGAAATATTAACTGCAGGGAAATATAAAATATTCAGGCTGGCTAAGTGCAGTCAGCCTATCAGAATGAAAATAAGAGAGGCAGCAGCAGTAGAGCACCTCCATGACTCTTGAATTCCCTGGTAGGACAACCAGACTTTTTAAAATGAAGTACAAAATGAAGTTTTCTACGGAAATTCTTAGGAATTTCTCGTCTTGTGACAGGATTTGATTAGCGTGGTAAGCGCTCAGTTGTAAAAGATTAGTTACTGCGGCTGACCACCTCACCAGTGTTGTTTGGTCAGTGTGCAGAAATAATAGAAAGTCCCTTTCGCTGCTCTGTGTTGATGGGAAAGGTCCCAATTTCTTAAATTAGCTCAGCTAGATTTTTGAGAATTATATGAACTATGTTTCAAAGATTTAATATAATTTTTTTAGATGGAATGTTAAGTTTAAGTTTTACTATATCAACCAAATTCCAAAATGAGCCATGAAAAAAACAGTATGAAACAGCTCTGAGAATTGTGATGACTTTAAAACACATGGAAGTCGCTGTGTACTCATTTCTGTCCATTAGCTCTAGTCGTTTCCTGCATTTACAAGAAATCTATTTTTTACATTTTGTGTGAACCATTCTGTAAGGTGATATTTTGCAGAAACAACACAAAAGAGGATGTGCAACAAACACACAACGTCTATCATTCACTTTATTATTTTACAATGATTTTACTGTTAGTTTGTGGCAGCACGGTGGCGCGGTGGTTAGCGCTGCCACCTCACAACATGGCGGACCCAGGTTCGAGTCCCGCTTTGTGCGGAGTTTGCATGCTCTCCCCGTGTCTGCGTGGGTTCTCTCCCTCCCACCTCCAAAAGCATGCACTTCAGGTTGATTGGCCGGTCCCAAACTGACAGTAGGAGTGAGTGTGTGTGTGTGAATGTTTGTCTCTATGTGGCTGTGCGGTACACTGGCGTCGTCCCCGGAGTGTCCCCCGCCTCATGTTTGTAGTCCCTGAATGCTACACATATAAACATACAACAGACTGCATAAAAACATTTACATTACAAATAAATATTAAGTCATTTATCAAAAAATTAAGTTACTTCTACCTTAGATATAAATTACATAGTTTTAATATAAAGGGTCCACATAATGACATTCCTTCATATATAAGTGCTGATGACTTTTTTTCACCACAACCATTGTACTCACCATGCAACTACAAAGGAAACTGTGAAACTTATGACTGCATGTCGACCACATACGTACAGCGGAAATTTTTTTTTTTTTTAGACTAGAGTTTGGTTTTCTGCTGCAGATCTTAGAGGTGTTAACCTCAACGCAGAGAAAATAGATGCAGAATTTGATGTAGCAAAGTTCACCAGCCCATGATATCATCATGATCTATCTATCTATCTATCTATCTATCTATCTATCTATCTATCTATCTATCTATCTATCTATCTATCTATCTATCTATCTATCTATCTATCTATCTATCTATCTATCTATCTATCTATCTATCTATCTATCTATCTATCTATCTATCTATCTATCTAACTATCCATCCATCCATCCATCCATCCATCCATCCATCTATCTATCTATACAAACACACACACATACACGTATATACAGTGTATATAAAAAGTGAGTTATTACATTCAGTTCAGTTTTACGTGGTTGTCTATGGTATAAATAATGTCATTAATTCTTGTACAAAAAGTATTTAATGACATCCCCAATACATGTGACAAACATGTCATTAGTATTCAAGACCTGTGCATCCAGAATATTTCGACTGAAAGAATTTATGGGGAAAAAAACAAATTAAAAAATACTATTAGAAACATTCACCTAGGATAAAGTTGTAACTAAAACTGTGCTAATTCAGTTTGGTGTCGAATTTGGTACAACTAGAAAATTTACTGAGCTACATCCTGATGTGTTTCCAAATTCTCTGAGTTGGTGTTTATGGTTACTGTGTTTTGAAAGTTTGAGGGTCACAATGCTACGGGACTCTGATCTGAGTTGAGGATTGGTATCTGTTGAGTGCTGCTTAGTTCATTGTTATATCAAGGTGAAATGTCTCATATTAGTTTTCTGAGACAGCGTAAGTACGGGTTTGACCTGCAAGTACCTGTAGTTACAACAACTTCCACTTTAGTTCTAAGGAAATTGAGGATTTGTTTTGTGAAAACTAGAAGCTACTGTGGAAAGACAATACAAGACAGGTTTGTGAGGTAATCTATTTTGTGATTTTATGTTGACTGTAAAGTCTGACAGCTAGGCTTGATTCCATGAGGAACACTTGACTTTATCGGGCCCTGGTAACCTACAACATAATCAGAAAATGGATTCCATTACCATTTTGCTAGCTGATGACACTGGCTGTACTAAAAAAAAAAGATCCAAAAAAAAAAATCAAAGTCAACCAAAGTTTGGTTTCAGAGGAAGTTCCGGGGCATTCTAGAGTGGTGGTGAGTTGCCTGACTTAAGTCGTTGTAGCTCAGGGGTCTCTATGAAACACTAGTGATGAGTTTCCAGTAAGGTGTTGATTCTTGAGACTGTAACACTGCAGCTATTGTAAAACTGATGACAAACAGTGCATTTTTCCAATAAATTTACTACACAGTGGTTTGAATAATTTCGCTTCATTCCATATTATCCACCACGTTACTCAGACACTTTGGGGACAGGGACTCTCCCACACATGTACAATTACGAGGTGTGCAGGACGACTGACTCCAGAAAGAGTGACTGTAAGTTCGGCAGAGCTGCTAGTCAGAATGTGTTGATAATGGATCCCAGTTCTACAGGGACGATGCAGCGGATACAGAGTGAGAAGAGCATCCTGAATGAACCAGACTCTCCTTTGGAGGCTAGTTCAATAATTTAAACATGTCTTTCGTCCTCCGTCTTTCCTGTTCTTATTTGCGTTCATAGTTTCTTCTTCTTTTCCTTTCGGCTTTTCCCTTCAGGGGTCGCCACAGTGAATCAATTGCCTCCATCTAACCCTGTCTTCTGCATCCTCTTCTCTCACACCAACTACCTTCATGTCCTCTTTCACTACATCCATAAACCTCCTCTTTGGTCTTCCTCTAGGCCTCCTGCCTGGCAGTTCAAAACTCAGCATCCTTCTACCAATATATTCACTATCTCTCCTCTGGACATGTCCAAACCATCTCAGTCTGGCCTCTCTGACTTTATCTCCAAAACCTCTAACATGTGCTGTCCCTCTGATGTACTCTTTCCTGATCCTATCCTTCCTGGTCATTCACAAAGAGAAACTCAGCATCTTCATCTCTGCTACCTCCAGCTCTGTCTCCTGTCTTTTCCTCAGTGACACTGTCTCTAGACCAAACAACATCGCTGGTCTCACCACGGTTTTGTACACCTTTCCTTTCATTTTAGCTGAAACTCTTCTATCACACATCACACCTGACACTTTCCTCCACCCGTTCCATCCTGCCTGTACACGCTTTTTCACCTCTTTTCCACACTCTCCATTGCTCTGGACTGTTGACCCTAAGTACTTAAGATCCTCCACCTTCTTGATCTCTTCTCCCTGTAACCTCACTCTTCCACTTGGGTCCCTCTCATTCACACACATGTACTCTGTCTTACTGCGGCTAACTTTCATTCCTCTCCTTTCCAGGACAAACCTCCTCCTCTCTAGCTTCTCCTCCACCTGTTCCCTGCTCTCACTACAGATCACAATGTCATCTGCAAATATCATAGTCCATGGAGATTCCTGTCTAACCTTGTCTGTCAGCCTGTCCATCACCATAGCAAACAAACAGGGGCTCAGAGCTGATCCCTGATGCAGTCCCACCTCCACCTTGAACTCCTCTGTCACACCTACACACACCTCACCACTGTCTTACAGTCCTCATACATGTCCTGCATCGTTGTCACATACTTCTCTGCCACTCCAGACTTCCTCATACAATACCACAGTTCCTCTCTGGGAACCCTGTCATAAGCTTTCTCTAGATCTACAAAAACACAATGCTGCTCCGTTTGGCCTTCTCTGTTCTTCTCTATCAACATCCTCAAAGCAAATACTGCATTTGTGGTAGTCGTTTTGGCATGAAACCATACTGCTGCTCACAAATGCTCACTTCTGCCCTTAGTCTAGCTTCCACTACTCTTTCCCATAACTTCATTGTATGGCTCATCAGCTTTATTCCTCTGTAGTTCCCACAACTCTGCACGTCTCCCTTGTTCTTAAAAATGGGCACCAGCACACTTCTCCTCCATTCCTCAGCCATCTTCTCACTATCTAAGATCCTGTTGAACAACCCAGTCAGAAACTCTACTGCCACCTCTCCTCGACACTTCCAAACCTCTACAGGTATATCATCAGGACCGACTGCCTTTCCACTCTTCATCCTCTTCAATGCCCTCCTCGCTTTCATCCTGACTAATCTTTGCTACATCCTGGTCCACAGCAGTCGCCTCTTCTAGTCTTTGTTCTCTCTCATTTTCCACATTCATCAACTCTTCAAAGTACTCTGTGTACAATATTAGTTTTTTTAAATCTTTGATTGAACCATATAAATGGTGTATTTAAATATGGTGTTATATTTTTAGTAAGAGGGGGAGTAGAGTGGAATACATGGGTGCTTTTTTTGTGGTTAAAAAGTTTCACTTTCCAGTGTCAAAATTTCCCTTGATCACAGGAAGAATGCTGAATGTGTCTGATGACAGTATATAAGCTTGACCTCAGTCTCCACACCTCACAGTTCTCAGAGATCACCTCTAAAGCTGAATTTATTACATCTCTTCTCTACAAATAACAACATTTTTTCTAGCACTAGAGTCATTTTGATCATAACAGAAGCCAACAATGTCAAGCATAATGAAAGTGCTTTTGGCCTTGGCTGCCGTGGTCTGCATTGCTAAAGCGCATTGTAAGTATTTATATACTGTATTTCATCATTTAAAGTTGTTTTTGTTTAATGTTTGAAACATGTAACTACCAGCAGAAATCTGTGCAAATAAATGACACTTTTTTTCACTTATCTTTCTCTGCAGTTCGTGAATCGGGTTCGCAGTGTCTGTGTCAGAGTCTCTCGATGTCACCTCGCATGAAGTCTGAAATAAAGGACATCCAAATCTATCCAGCTACCATCTTCTGTAATAACGTGGAGATTCTGTAAGATACATTTTAATCTTTCAGAAAAATGCAGCAAATACATACATATAATTCAAATTTTCTTTTTTTGGAAACTGGTAGCATTGCATGTGTAGAAGAAAGGTTGATCTTTGACTTCAGCCATTACAAAATAACTTTTTGTAAATAATAAATAATCTTTAACAACTCACAACTCTCTAGAATCAGACCAACAAGGGTTCTCCTATATTTGTGGTGATTAAATTATTTTCCATCTAAACTCATCGTCTGCTGTCCATCTCAACAGGGTCACCACAAACAGCGGCAGCCGCTACTGCCTGAATCCCAAGTTGAAGGCAATGAAGAGGTTTCTGTCCACCATCATGTGAGTGTATATGTATCTGTCTGTCTGTCTGTCTGTCTGTCTGTCTGTCTGTCTGTCTGTCTGTCTGTCTGTCTGTCTGTCTGTCTGTCTGTCTGTCTGTCTGTCTGTCTGTCTGTCTGTCTATCTATCTATCTATCTATCTATCTATCTATCTATCTATCATCTATCTCTCTATATATATATACCTATCTCTCAATCTATCTATTTATCGGTCGGTCTGTCTGTCTGTCTGTCTTGTCTGTCTGTGTGTCTGTCTGTCTGTCTGTCTATCTATCTATCATCTCTCTCTCTCTCTCTCTCTCTCTCTCTCTCTCTCTCTCTCTCTCTCTCTCTATATATATATATATATATATATATATATATATATATATATATATATATATATATATATATATATATATCTCAATCTAACTATTTATCGGTCTGTCTGTCTGTCTGTCTATCTAACGGTACTAATGTGTCTAACATCTGTACTTTATCTTATTTTGTCATTTTTAGAGCGAAACAGAAACTGGCCACAGCCAGACCAACAGTTCAGTTCAGTACCAGCTTAAGCAGCACCAACACAGCTATCATCTGATTCCTTGATCAATAAGAAGTTCGGATAAACTACGACTGCAGAAACAAAATGACAAATGAATGATTTTTTTTCTATCTACATTCTTTTTTTTCTGTTAAGTGGATATTATGTGCCGGTATTTCTTTTTCATTTCCTTCGGTTTGTTTTTGTAAATAGATTTTTGAGATACACTTTGTCTGATAAAAATAATTTCATTTTTTATAATAAAACAAAAATAATTGATATTGAGAAAAGTACTGTGTTGATGGTGTTATTGGTTCATGTGGTGGACATCTTGTATTTTGTGCATATTTATACACATGGGGTTTTTTCCAAATATATGGAGATGTCGTTCATTTGAATGGACAGATACATTACTTTGTTCTTTGTGCCTAGTAAGCAAGCAAGTAAACAAGTCAAAAATAAACGCAAACACAAATTCAACCAAATTGTCTGATCTGGATCCAGATCCAGTTCAGTTCAGAATAGCTAGTGATTAGTTCCAGATATTTGACCCAGTTGGAATTCTTAGCTAAGACCTTGTCGACTCTCACTACATTAAACAAGGCAGCCAGATACTGCAACATCCCGCGATATCATCACATTTTTGTGCCTCTGGCTTCTTGAAAATATTGCTTTCTGTTTTGTGATTATATCTCATCAAGTTTCAGAGATGTGTACCTAAAAAGGTATAAAAGTGAAAATTTGACCTGACCTAGTTTATTAACGTCAAGGTTGTGATCTAATTTTCATCCCCTTGCCTCCCTGAATATAATGCCTTTTGTTTTGTTTTATCCGGTTTCTGACATATGTGCAAAAAAATGTACAAAAGTTGAAATTTGACCTTGACCTAGTTACAGTATCTCAAGGTAAAGGTCATCATCTGATTTTTAGCCCCTTTGCCGCCCGATTAATCTGCTTTTTCTTTCTTCTTTCTATCTGCAACGGTTCTGAAAATATTTAGCGGACGGACAGACGGACGAACACACAAATACAGTACATCACCACTTCGCGAGATGTAATAAAAACAACTCCCCAACATCCTTAAAAAACTGAAGAAACTTCTATGATGAGAGGTGACATATCTACAAACTTGTACTACAAGTTCAGTTTCAGCACATGATCTATTAGTCAGATATAGTATCAGGTTTACTCATTAATGCTTACTCTATTATTTTAAGATATGAAGGAAACAGGAAAGAGTTGAGCATAGAGTTCAATTAGATTTGGTTTTTCTTCTCTTGTTAGTTTTAGTTTCTCTTCCTTGTTTCAGGACTGGACTGGAGGCAAAAGGCTTTTCCGGTCCAGAGAGAGAAGTTGTATAACCCGTGGCTGCGTCCAGCAGGGTGAGGTGTGGATAACAGGGATTTTGAAGTGATTAAACAGATATCTTAAACAATAGTTTTCTGTTCCTAAGCTGATATCGTTGATGTCCCATGAAGACAGTACTCCATTGTGGTTCAGCATTGCCAAGGCAATTAATATGACGTGATTGTTCCGACTCAGATATCCTTTGATTTGTAGCACTGTTTCCTCACACAGTACCATCTGGGTCATAAAAACATAGAGATGGTGAAAACACAAATACTAATAAATTATTACTCATTAAAACACAACCTCCTTGGTAGATGTAAAAAAAATATACAAGATTCACTGTGTGTTTATAATATAAAATAACCAAACAGGGGCCTGAGTTCACTTAGCAGAATTAAGAGGAAGGCAATTTTTAATCAAGGAAGAATTCAGTAAGAGGAAGCATATGAACTACAATAAAAACTGTTTTATTCCACTGACAAATCTGATCTTTTACATTTCAAAACCTGTAAAGTCAGACCAAAACTATTCATCTAATTTTGTTTTTATAACATGCTCTAACATCGTGTCTGTGTGTTTCACATGTAAATCACCCTGTTGAGCCGCATTTTGTAATAACGGTGCATTTTGTAATAAATAGTCCAAAATGTAATAATTTTTTCATTTCATTTTTTAATAAAGCCACATTTTGTAATAAAGTACCGCATTTTGTAATAAATTTTGCCGCATTATGTAATAACTTATGATATTTTCGACTTTTATTACAAAATGCACCGTTATTACTAAATGCAGCTCAACACACCCTTAGCCCGCAAGTGGCCATGTTTTTTGTGGGAGTTAATTAATCTATAAGGAGATAATCTGTGCAATTTTAAAACACCTAGTCTGTGTGTTAAAAGAAATGTAAAAAATCCTTTAGTTTTGGCAAAATGTCAAATTACTTAATATATGATTCATATTTTTTTGCACTATATATATGTAAACGTTTAAGTGTTCTCTGTCTCATAGAGATGGGTGATCACAGCAGTTTCTGTGCTGATATAATAAAAATAACATAAATTGCAATTTAAAAATAACAATATAAAATTTAGACCAGCTAAAGGTGATGCACTGGGTAAAGATCAGCTGCAGATGTTCAGTCACAGTGCAGATCTTCTGTGGTGACTTAAGAAAGAAAACAATAAATATGACTCATATCAGTTTTTATCGATGTTCAAATGGGACATTTTCTCAGCATCCACAGTGGAGCCATTCTTATTGGTCTAGAAAGACACATTGCTCACAATTCTGATTTCTAACATAATGATGACATCACGTTGAAGCTCTGACACAGAATGACAGAACCTTTGTACAGCTGTATTTTATTTATTAAGCTGTTCTTTTATTCACATCTCTCATTTTATCAGTTTTATGTCCTTGTTATCAGAGTCTAAACTCAAGACTCAAGGCTGTTTATTTGCCACATGGATGCCTGTACAGGTCAGTCGCGGGCCTTCAGGGCCAGCAAAGCCTTCTCTGCTGGCCTAAAACATACTCAGTAAGAAACCTAATTCATTCATTCATTTTCCAACCCGCTTAATCCGCTAACGCAGGTCGCGGGGTAGCCAGTGCCTATCCTGGCAGTCTCAGGGCATGAGGCGGGGGACACTCCGGGCACGACGCCAGTGTACCGCGGAGCCACACAGAAACAAACAATCATTCATTCACACACTCACTCCTATGGTCAATTTGGGACCGGCCAATCAACCTGAAGCGCATGCTTTTGGAGGTGGGAGGAAGCCGGAGAACCCGGAGAGAACCCACGCAGACACGGGGAGAGCATGCGAACTCCGCACAGAGCGGGACTCGAACCCGGGTCCGCCGTGTTGTGAGGCAGCAGCGCTAACCACTGCGCCACCGTGCCGCCCCAGTAAGAAACACTTATTCATAAATATTTTTAAATAAAATTGTAATATTATTTATTTTTTATAAAAAAAAGGTTTTTCCATTTAAAAAGTTGGATAACACTTTTTATCCATTCATATTTCAGCTACATAACGTTTTCAGGTTCCATGAAATCTGCCAGACCTTCAGAATCTAAAGTGATGGTTCTGCCTGCTGTATGAATAGACGCAGCCTGTTCAGTGTACAGCGTTGGACCAATCAGCTCGCAGACTTGCAAACCTCAGGCCCTTCATGCTGGTCCTGTTTAGAAGCCTTCTAGGACGCTGACACCTACTGGTGCAAAGGAGTCATTGCAGGGCAGTGGTGGACAGCGTTGCTAAACCTATCTTGCTACCTGAAACCTAACTGCTAGCTTAGGTTTCATTTGTCATTCTGCGAACCTAAAGCAGGACATTCGCCGCTACCCACGATGGCTGAAGGAGGAGAGGAGGTAGATCTGGTCATATATTAGAACATCACGACGAGTTTGATGTGGACACTTTTGTAGTTTCTGGAGAGGAATTCAAAACACGTCTGGAGGATTTTTAATTTTTCTTTTTTGCTCAACACATTCAATGGGATTTTTGAACATGCTGATTGTGCTTTTTGCAATACTACAGACAAAAGCGTTGGATATACAATTCTGCTTGACAAAGGTGAACGAGTTTTGGCAGTCAGTTGAGCAAGCAAAGAGAAAATTCAATAACATATATGAAGAAACTGCGCGTCTCAGGTGTTCCAGCTGTGCGCAGAGGCCGGGGCGCAATGCAAGAAGATCTGAGCGCACACTACCAAAAACTCCACAACAGCATTCATGAGATTTGTTCCAGATACGGAATCGATTTCAGGACCATAACATGTTGTATGAACAAATATGACGTCACTGAACGCCTATGGTTGAAATGCACAGCCCGCCGCTGGTACTGGTACAGCAGCAGTTAAATGACAGTCTATTGATCTGTCCCCTACTGTCATCACCTAATCACACTCATGATTTTTTTTTTTTTTACTTAAACAAAATCGTTGGGCATTTGTTTCTAATTTATTTCAATTCATAATAATTAATTACAATAATTTATTGGACTCGTCCTTAAAACTTAGTAAACCCATGCCCATCAGAGACGATGAAGCTGTCACTGGTGTCAAACAGGAAGGTCCCACACACACACAACAGTATCACTTTATATACTCTTATCCTATTTTAATTCTAAACTCTCTTTTATTTTTAAAAAAAAATCTCTGTGACATTTTTACGCACTTTCTATAACATCTAATATCACCCAACCAATTTAATGCTGAACTATGCCATTTGAATGACGTCCTGTTCCCACTGTGTCAGAATGCTGTGCTGTTCCGCAGGATTCTGTCGCTCTCCGTTCGCGGGGAGGCGCGTTTCCCGTCACTGTGGACTGTCACAGTCTGCTCCGACACTGTTTACACGTCCAAAAGTCATGGATCGTCCAACAGGTGAACAAACACACGGTAAACAGGTCGGCGGTGCTGTGCGTCTCTGCGACGACTGAAATCATCCCCGCGGGTGGATTAAATCCCGAGACGAGGTAAGAGGAAATATAACCAGTAACTTCCACAGCGCACTATCATGAGAATATAGAGGGAAAAAATGCGATGACATCTAATGCATAAAGAAAGCATAGATTGACAACCTTGATTTTTGTTTGGTTACTTGTGTTATGTGTATTTCCAGTATTTTCTCATGAAGTGCTTGGATTAAATAATGCTGATACGACCCATCCGCCTATGGCGTGACTTTAGTTCCTGATTTTGCAAGTCACTGTATCTGGCGCGCCACAGGAACAACAGATAGATGTCAGCTGTTTGGATGGTATCTCACCATACTAACGCCAGTGATCCGAATCTGCTAGATCCGACCAGGGATAGAGTTTAGATTCCAGTCTGACTGAACTTCACACATTCAAGTGAGAAGGACCAGGTGGAAGCAGAACAGAACAGACACAGGCTGCATCTCACAGTCTGCCTGTTTTTCTGTGGCAGGACTGAGGACAGTTCTGACAGACAGTGATGTGGGTGACTGGTCTGTAACCAGACGCTCTGGTTCTATTTGGAGCATATCAGACACAGGACACTGAGTACAGACGACTGTAAACACAAATGTCAGATGGATTATTTTCTTGCATGTTGTTGCTTTACAGGTGTTTCTGATGTGCCTCAGTATCTGTCTAATAACCTAGTAACACTTTGTCATTCAGATTTGGAGGCAAAAGCAGAGAGATTACCACCATACCACCTTGTCTACTGTGGTCAACCTTGCTGATTCACTGTCAAAATGGCCTCAGGACGGGGAGGGCTTCCTGGTAATTCAAAATTTAGATACTTAAATATACATAATATCGTCTCCATTGGTTTGCTTGTTTCACTTTAGCCCTAATTTGGTGCAAAAAACCCCACCTAACATTATATTCCCCATAAAAATGTCTGCATGTACTTTTGGAATAACTAAAACGTTTGTCCCTTTTTTTTTCTAATATACTACAGAGGGTGTCACCTCAAACATGTAAAAAACATGCAACATAATTTTTTTATGCACAATGTCAAAAGGTACATCTATGAAATAAGGTTGAGTTGTGCCTGAAGATGAAGTTAAAGTCATTAGTTTTTAAATATGCTATGGACAATATGACCATGGAAACATTTTCATGGAAACAACATTTTGTATTTCAAAAAAATGTAATTGGAACCGCTATTATTGATTATTATTTGTGTAATATATGGTGAAGCCAGTATGTATTGTCTTACAAACTGATGATAGGGGATATGGTGTAAATTTAGATCCAAAATTCATGACAAGAGGGATAGTGAGTAACAAGAGCTTCACAGAACAACATTGGTGTCCTCAATGGCCCTGGGGGCCCATAATAATGTAGTGCCATGCAGTGACTGTCTAAGTCTCAAGAGGTAAAATATCTGAAGCTCCCAGTTAGAAACGGGGATGTCCCTACGAAAGAATAGACATATTCAAACCACAAATAGAAGTCCAGGTCTTGTGATTCCACCTTTAAAGATTACAATAAACTGGATGAATGATTATCTACACAAGTTAATGAAAATGCCCAGGAATCCTATCATCCAACACCAGAGAAATGAAGGAGAGGCAGAACATTGTTTTCCAGTTGACTTCATTCAGGGATCTACCATGACCTAGTGTACTGAGAATCTTCACAGACACGTCATAATAGTTTGTTCAAAAACTAGTTTAAACCTAGTTAGTTAGTTCAACACCTAGTTAGTTTAAAACCTAGTTATTTCCAAAACTAGTTAGTTAAAATGAGTTTAGTTAGTTTAAAAGCTAGTCAAATCAAACCTAGATAATAACTTAATAATTAAATAATTAAACATAAACAATGTAACA
Source organism: Antennarius striatus (assembly GCF_040054535.1). Taxonomy (NCBI): domain Eukaryota; kingdom Metazoa; phylum Chordata; class Actinopteri; order Lophiiformes; family Antennariidae; genus Antennarius; species Antennarius striatus. Next base: position 12,690,260 of record NC_090785.1, read on the forward strand.
TAAACAGTGTAAAAATAAAACAATGCAAACGTGAATAATATCCATCCATTTTCTTTTCACCGCTTTATCCGCCGCAGTGGGTTAAAGGGAGCTGGAGCCTATCTCAGCTGGCATTGGGCGTGAGGCGGGGGAAACTCCGGGCGCAACGCCAGTGCGCCGCGGAGCCAAACAGAGACGTAGAAAACCACGCACGCACACACTCACACCTACGGCCAATTTGAGACCGGCCAATTAACCTGAAGCACATGTTTTTGGAGGTGGGAGGAAGCCGGAGAACCCGGAGAGAACCCACGCAGACACGGGGAGAACATGCAAACTCCACACAGAGACACAAACCCAGAACCGCCTTGCTCTGTGGCGACAGCGCTGCCCACTGTGCCACTGTGCCGTCCTACATAAATAATAATTCAATAATAACATAATTACCATAAATACAGTGCACCCTAGTTCCAGGAAACATACGCGATTAATGAATTCAGTGATAGAACGATGAACCATTTATCTTATTATTTACGGTAATTCAAACGTTTATGACTCTCCCCATACTGATATGAAACCATCTTCTATCTGTATTACGTTTTTCCACTCTCTTATCGACTCTTTAAAGCACTTTTGTGTCTCACGTAAGTTCGAGACTGACGGAACGAGCGCACTTCCGGATGCCTACAGCCAATAGAATGTGCGTACGGTATCACATGACTGCCTACCAAAAATCCGCCATGAGATGAAGTCGCTAGCGTTGATGCATGAATAAGCGAGGGCGCACTGTACACTGTTTATTGTAAATAATAATTCAGAACCTAGTGGGTTGTTCAAAAACTAGTTGGTTTAAAACCTAGTTAGCTAGTTCAAAAACTACTTAGTTTAATGCTTAGTTAGTTCAAAACCTAGTTAGTTTAGAACCTAGTTTATTAAAAACCTACCAATTTTTGCTTCCTTTATTGCTACCTATTACCTATTATTGCTGCCTTTGCAGAATATGTTGCTCTTGCCAAACTAAGCCCACTTCTAACATTCCTTCCTCTCTTACATCCTTCAGCACTTGAATCTAACCCATCATCTGGAATCTTCAGTTCCTTCTCATCTCCAATTGGAATCATTCGGCGCAATATCAGCTATGATGATCTCATGGATGCCCCCATGCATTCACCTCCATCAGATTTTTCTGTCAACATGTTTTGGAAAGACCCTGTCATTCCAAAGCACAAGTTCAGGAACACTACAGAGGTGCATTCCTCTTTCTTCATATTGTTCCAAATTGTTTTGATGTGGCACCCTGTAAAAAAGGTTCTATCATTTTCTTGTTTTTGCACGTTAGAGCCATTCCTAGTCCTGTTTTACTTGCTTGCTTTTTGGTTATACAAATGATCTGCCTACTAATCCTAACAGTGCAAACTTATGTGAACAGGAAAGCGAGAGTGGTGGGAAAATGCTCTCTTTTGAGTCACCAGTTCTGGGCAAACCTCCAGTGTCTGCTGCGAAATCCAAAGCCACCTCTTTCATGAACTCACTCATGATGAGTAAGTTCACACAAAACAACTGAAGATTATTTAGAGAAGATTTATTTAAATTTTGATAAATAACTACATCAACAAGTTAGACATTGTTCCTTCACAACAAGTAACAGAACCATGTTAGCTTTATTAGTGATTGTCGAAAGGTTGCTGTCCTTGAGATTGGGCCACATTGGGACGCAACATTTTCACTTATTAACATATTAACCAACTGACTCATTTTGACTCCGCTATTGCCTGTATGTCCCTCTTCACTCAGAGAAGGTTGATGACAATCTTCAGAGGTTTGAGAACCAGACAGGTCTGACAGATACCAGGTATTCTCCTCACAAAGGACTCTCTGCTGAGGAGACTCGCTTTCACCAGCTTGGGGATGGCATGCAGCCAGTGAGTATGAACAAGGAACGCTGAGAAGTTTGTCCATACCATCAAATACTAACAAATTACACAACAAGTACACCAAATGCGGGATATAGTTTGTATATTTCACATGCTGCTGGTGTTTTACAACATTACGGCCTAAATGCTAAAAAGCAGGTTTGAACTTCGAATCGGTTCAGATTGATGAATATAGGCAAACATTATTTTATATGTGAAAGACCTGAGGTCCAGCTTTAAGCATTGGGCGGAATCCAAATGCAAGCTATTGAAAGTTTTGATTCAGAAACTGACAAAAGTTGTGAGTTTTTTTCTGCCTGGATTTTTTTGTAGTGAATCTGTCGGCTGTGCACAACCCCCCCCACGCTCACATTCAAAGTCAACTGACTTGACTAAAGTACAACATTCAGCAGTGTTGCAATGTGTAGTGTTGCCAAGATTAAGCTCTAAAGATCCTTTTTTTTCTTTTGAGGTTAGTGCCCATGACTGAATGACACACTGATTTAGCGTACAAGCGCTGTTGTACTGCTCACCAGCAGGTGGTGCTGTTGTTCAGCAGCAGTACATAGCTTCTAAACAGCCCAAAGTTGAAAAGAATACAGTACTATGTCACAAATAACACTTTATGTTAAACTTAAATCTGTTCCCATACACAAATCTAGAAACCCACATTCCACTATTAAATGAGAAATACAAGATAACTTGGCATCATCCCTAAACCTTAACATCAACAGTCCCATAAACGGTGGCTCTCAGAGTGAGGGCACCCCCTCCTATGGTCGCTCCATTATTTTTTCACTCGTAATAGAACTAAAGATTTGCTCTAACATATTGGATGTCTTAAAAACCCACACCGCCACCCTGGGAGACAAAATAAACTCATCCACACAATGGCTGCTGGTGTTTGGCTTGTAACCGTGGGCAAGGGTTAAACATCCCACCTTTCACTCCTCTCTCTAAATGTCTGTCTTCACTGTACTTTGATGTCCTGAAATGAGTGTTCCTCTTCCATTTTCACTTCTTTTTTTTTAAAATTATTTTTTAACTATAACATCTACAATACAATAAACATTACCACACTCAAACAAACCTATACAGTATTCAGGATTTGCTATTCCATTGTCCTTCCCCTATCACCTTGTAGTCTTTCATACCTGTATTGATGTGTCTGCCTCTCCATTATGCAGATCCCTTCCACTATTACCATCCACTCCTCATATGTAGGTGGTTCCACTCTACCCCATTTCCTGGTGATAGCTTACTTATGCTAACAGTATTTTACCAGGGTATCTGTCATTTGTTTGTCTATCCTATCAACTGATTTCAGATTACACATATATAAATTCATGTAACTCATAGTGATATCAACATGTATAACTTTGTGAACCTCCATCCATAACGTCAATATCTTGGGGCATTTTCAAAATATACAATACATGAGTGATCAGCGGCTAGTGCTCCACATGCTGTCCAACATGGTAACTGCCTATTTAGAAATTTACCCTTAACCTTTGATGTAAATCAAATTATTTTTTTCCAGGAGAATCCCCTCCATATCTGTGAACTGGTAGTTGTTTTAACTTATTTTCCACATGTTTTCCTATTCTTCATCTGAAATGTTGTGTTAAACTCTGATTCCCATCTTTGTTTTATGTAATTAGTTGTATGGTTTGTTTTTTTTCAGTTTAGATAGATAGATAGATAGATAGATAGATAGATAGATAGATAGATAGATAGATAGATAGATAGATAGATAGATAGATAGATAGATAGATAGATAGATAGATAGATAGATAGATAGATAGATAGATAGATAGATAGATAGATACTTTAATGATCCCAAGGGAAATTCAGGTGACATCTGCTCACAAGAGATACAATAAATACAATAAATACACACATGACAGAAAGTATAAGTAACATTATATACATGCTGTTACATAATTATAACAGCAGGAAAAAGAATAGCCTAAAATAAAAGGAAGGAAGCATAGGCACATGGGAGAAGAAGAGAAGAAAGAGCTTTGGGTGTCGATGAAATGTGATGAGTTTATATCAGTTTTTGATAACAAAACCCCTACGTCAAGTAAAACATCAAGGGCCGTGACATTGCCTGATATGGCGCAACCGTGGCCCCACCCTGGAGCCAGGCCCAGGGTTGGGGCCCGTATGCGAGCACCTGGTGGCCGGGCCTCTACCCATGGGGCCCAGCCAGGCTCAGCCCAAAAGGACAATGTGGGCCAACCTCCGGTGGACTTACCACCCACCGAGGAAACCGTGGGGGACGGGTGCTGTGTGGATTGGGTGACAATCCCCAGACAAAGAGTCTAGCTCAAGGGACATGAAATGTCAACTCGATGGGGGGGAAAGGAGCCAGAGATTGTGAGGGAGGTTGAGAGGTACCGACTAGATATAGTTGGGATCACCTCCACCCACAGCTTGGGCTCTTGAACCCAAACCCTTGGGAGGGGCTGGACTCTCCACTTTTCTGGTGTTGCCCAAGGTGAGAGGCGGCGGGTTGGTGTTGGCATGCTTATAGCCCCACAGCTCAGCCGTCATATGTTGAGGTTCACCCTGGTGAACAAGAGGGTTGGGTCCCTGCACCTTTGGGTTGGGGACAGGTGTCTCACTGTTGTTTTGGCCTACGGGCCAAACAGCAGCGCGGAATACCTGGCCTTCTTGGAGTCCCTGGAAGGAGTACTAAAGAGTGCTCCAACTGGGGACTCCATCGTTCTCCATGGGGACTTCAACGCTCACGTGAGCAATGACAGTGAGACCTGGAAAGGGGTGTTTGGGATGAACGGCCTCGCAGATCTGAAAACGAGTGGTGGAATAGGTAAAGGAGCCTAGGTTGTATTCATTTGAATCATTTAAGGTCCAGTGGTAAAGTAGATTATTAATCAAAGTACCATTCCATTGTGACTGATGATCATTTGGAAGTGTGCTTGAGGCTGGTTGTCAGTAGCTACTGTGTGGACTATTCATCCCCCACTGATTCCATCCAGTGCAAATCATAAGTGTAATCTCTGGAAATTACAAAAAATGTACATAGTTATTTGTGTTATGTTGTGCAATATGGGCTCATTGCATTTATGCAAGCCATATCAAAACACAAGTACGTAAAAAAAAAAGAAAAAAATTAAAAATTAAAGTTAATCAAAAAATTAAAAATAAAGAATTCTCAGTATATTTATGAATTTATTTATAAACAAAACACACATATTTATATGATAAGATAACTCTTTATTTGTCCCACAGTGGGGAAATTTTATGTTTATAAATATAAATATGTATGTTTTGTAATAGGTAGATCATTTTGACTTATATAAGTAGCTCGTGTGCTGAAAAAGTATGAACACCTCTGGACTATACCACGTCGTTGTGTTCATTGGAGTTTAAACATAAGAGTAAGGTTAGTGTTGCTAAGCAACACCTATTCTCTGAACCTGACCAATGGCCGGGCTCCAGTGTGTGTGCGTGTGTATGTGTGTGCGTGTGTGTGTACATACGGGCTTGTTGCGTCGACTGTTTTCGAGAAATAACATTCCCTTGTTATAACCATCGATGATGGACAAAAATAGTGTCTCCATCGGACTGGACAGTCAAAGGAACCCAATTATAAAAAGGTATGATTAAGAATTATGGTATTTAACGATCATCTATTTGTAGATTCCAGGTGGAATGAAGGCTGTTAGCAAAACAACGCTGTAGCATAGTTAGCATAGCTAGTGAAGCAGGAATCGGAGTAAACAAACCGTATGTTCCCTTTGCTTAGGTTGCGTCCTGGCCTATCAACTAGCGACGTGCTTAAACCACTGTGGAAATCAAAAGCAGTTCTGAACAAAGAAGTGGCCGGATATTTAAGTTGGATAAGTGGTGTTTAGCTTGAAACTTGTACGATTGTTTACAACCAGTGTGGCAGCGTTAGCTTAGCGCTAGCATACTTAAGATAACTGTGACAAGTTTCGTTTAACGGCAGTGTAGCTTAACCTGAATAAAATACACGGACTGACATGTATCAGAGTCAGAATGACCTAATAAATTTTTTTATCTTAAAATCTGTTCTTTATTTTGTATCGTGTTGTCTAATGTTTAGTTCACCGGGCCTCAGAAGATTTGTCTCAGTTAGATGAACAATAATGCTACAGGCTAGTAGCTAAAATAACCCAAACTAGACAGTATGAGTTCACTTTAATGTTCGTTTCATTTTTAAAAGTTAGTGAGCTAGATCCTGAAGAGGATGTGGACTCAATTATGACTAAATTATAGGGGCAACGTTTTCACTGACACACACACACATAGGGCTGTAACAATGATTTAATCTAACAGTAAAGTAAATAATTTTACACAGGCGTGAACGCTATATGGACATGTCCTTAGGTTTGTCCTATAAAGCAGAATCTGTTTTGCTAGGGTATGTAGAAAAATAAGACTTATCAGTGTCTTTATAAACCTGTTTATATGGATAATGAAGCAGAAAATATTTTTTCTAGTTTACCTCACATAGTAAATCTTTAGATTATAGACAGTACTTTGTCAACATCTAAAAGAAGCCAAAGTCCTGGTTTATCAAAGAAAGCTGATAACCAACTTAGACATAGCCTGAGATTTCATTCAGAACAAATCCATGGTTAATATGATTTGCAAAGGGTGGTGCTTCAGCGTAGGGAGACACAAAGGTAAAGCATCATTGTTTAGTCCCTGTCCATGCCAAATCCACTCACCTCACTTCACTGTAGTGTATAAAATGCTATGTACAAATGTAATTGGGGAAGGGGGGATTAGTTTGCTTGTTTGGCAGTAGAGAGAGAAACAATACAAACTCAATGTTTGTTCAGAAGCAGTGAGGCAGTTGGACAGGACAGGGGTGTGTTTTTTTTGCCCAATGTGTTCAGTGTGTTTTAGGTTTACATGCTCTCGTTTTTGCACATTATACACATCATGTTTATCTTAAAGTATACTGGTATCAGCCTGCTGTCGCGCAGGTTCTCTTTCTCTTGACTACAAACTGAGCACCAAATGTCAACTAACTACTAATATAACTTAATAAGTGAACACAGTGACACACTTAAACAGAAAAACATCCAGCAAGTATCCAGTGTGTGTGTGTGTGTAAATAAATCTTGGCTCAATGTTGCATCAGATATAACACAAGCCAGAACAAGGGAATTGCAGCGCATGGTTGTAACCGTATTTGTTGGTAACTGAGATATTCATTTCTATATCTTCGCAACTAGAACCAAGAAAGTGACATGACTACTTCAAAGTTTGGCTTTTATGTGTGATAAGCTGTGATTGGTGAAACTCGTACTCTAATAGGACAAAAGTTCCCTTGGGCTGTGATGATTAAGCTAAGTTGTGATTAACTTTGCAAAGTCCTGGAGGGACTGCTCATTGTCAAAGCACCAGGACTTATCAGAGCCTCTGTGTGGTTGTCCTTTGTTGTGTTTCTTTAATCTTTTTTTTTTCTTTCAAGTTCAAGCTCAGCAGTTCTTTGATGTGTTGTTATTGTTGTTATTTTTGACCTACAGCTCCATGAAAACGCTGTTGAACTTGCTGCCTGTTTGCTATGAATAATCCTGTGATTGACAAGAGTCACAAACGTGCTGTTGTACGTACTAACGTGGGCTCAAGCTAAAAGACTCACATATCCACATACTTAAACAGACTTCTTTAATCTAAAAGCAGAGGACTTGATAATTTAATCACGCTAGAGGACAGAGAGTCAATTAGGTTGAGGATATTGTTTTGTTGTCGGCTCCTTTCATTACATCTGCTTTATTTCACCCGGGCACAGAAGCTGAGGATGCCAAGTGGGGACTTCAAGGAGGACAGGCTTACAACATCAGCACAATCCACCCCAAGTGGAACCCCATCCGTTACCCCCTCCGTCACTCCCAGTGTCACCCCCTGTGTTACACCCCAGTCATCACCAGCTCTTGGTCGCAGGTGGGCATCATAATGCTGAATGTTAAGCTTGTTCTTGTAATTGGTTTTTAAGACATATCCAAAATATTACTTTCAACTGGGTGCAACTAGAACAAGTAAGCATTGCATTCCTTGTGTGGCCCAGATTACTTGGTCTATCCTTCTATGTTTATGTTCATGATTTGTTCTTGTCTGGGGGGTGTACAGGGCCTGGTACCCGCTGAGTCCTTCACCTTTTCTTGCTGTACCAGAGCTCAACAATCCCAACTCCAGCACAGGTATGGGAGGAAATGAGGGAGGAGGGGAGAAATGGAACTTTTTTGGAACTCGATCTGTTGTACAGAAGTCCCCCACTGACCCAGGCTCTGACACCAGCACAGGTACTGCATCTGCATCTTAACTCTGCTGCATTATCAACAGGACACAGTAGATTATAAAGATTTTCAAATGCGTAAAATGAACTTTGTTCCATAATAATTGTGATACTTTCGAACACTAGTTGACACTACAGTCGAGTGGAGTTACCTTAAACAAGGCAGGTAAAAAAAAAAAAAGAACGATTGTGATACCACATGAGGATTGAAAGTCATCCATCCATAGGAGCAAGAGACTAAACATATGAAACTTCCTTTGACCATCTGTCTGTTTAGATTTGAATTTATGACATTTACCATTTCCTCCTGTCACCTGCAGGCTTCTCACTGCAGTCCTACTTTGGTATACAGAAGTCTTCCACCATGGATGGCAGCAACACCCAAGTCAACTTTAAAACCGAGGACCCCGCCAACTTCAACGTCCCCAGGATTGAATCCCTTGGCACTGAGGCTAAGAGGGCACCCCCAAAGCCACACAAACTGAAACCACGGGATATGAACATTTTAACACCTTCCAGCTTCTGAAGCACAATATTTAGGTTTTTTTATTTATTGCTCTGGTCCGTCAAATTTCTCAATTGTTTTCTGGCCTTCTTGTGTGCTCTTCATCTCCATGGAAATCACTGAAGTTGGAAATATTGACCACCACCTTGGTATGAGCTCACTCTGACCCGACCTAGTGGATATACATAGACATCTGCCAGTTTCTGTTAATGTTCATCATTCTCTGCATATATATTCAGTCATTGTTGCAAATAAAAAAATATATTAAATAATTTAAGTTGCTATTCCTGAATAGTGCACTGTTAGGTTAATAATATTCTGCCATGTAAGGGGTACATTTGGTACGAGACGGAACTTGTTAGAATATAGTGCCAGTCCCTTCCTTTCTTTATTTTCTTCAGGGTTGGTTTATTCTCGATAGAGTTTATCCAGCCATTCCAATTCCTCATGTTCCTTTGTCACATTTCTATTACAAATTTCTTTTTATTCCTAACAATCTCACAGATCTATAGTTGTGTCCTGTTTTTACTGATGGCATGCTATGTACTATGGCTGATATTATGACTGAACTTATTATATTTGCTTTCTTCCCATCCAAGCTCAGCTTTTTATTATCTTGTGTTCAAGATCACCGTTTTTGACCAGGAGTGCTGCTTGTTTTGTAAGTAATATTTCTATTCAGGTTTTACAAGTTTGTTCATTTAAATAGTTTGTTGACTTAAGATCTTAGGGTTGATCACAATTTTTAGTATGTAAAAAAAAAAAATCAAGGTATTGGTGTACATCATTTAAAATTTTTCATGGAACATGATTTCTGCTGTTTCTTTGGAAAAGTTGATGAATTATACTAATCAAGTACTTGCACAAGGGAGCTCATTTCCCTCATATCTGTAAATAAATATACTAACAAGCAGTATTCTTTTATGGGTCACTTCTTCATGTAAGCATCTAAAAACGTAAGGCTGTAGACTCTGAACAAAGTTTTTATTAACTTAAACTCTGCATTTACCTGGGAAATAAGACCAGAAGTGCTGAGGAAATATCTGCATGTCCCCCAGATGATCTTAGCTTCTATGCAACTCATTCTGAACATCAGCAAAATCAAGGACCTAATGTTGGATTACGGAAAGACTCTTAGAAGACCCTCCCACAAACTACCCACACACACACTTACACCCCTCAGTGGAACCACAGTGGAGAGAGTCAGCAGCTTCACGTTCCTTGAGGACCTGACTTGGACTCACCACCAAGCCTCCATCAGAGCAAAATCCAAATAATATTTCTTCCTCTGCCACATTCAGATGCTCAGGGATCCACGTCAACTTCTACAGGTGAACCATAAAATATATTGACTGGTTGTGTCACCTTATGCATTATTTAGAGATAAATTCAGTTTTGAATTTTCTTTAGAATGTCACAGACATTTCATTATGTATTTGCATTCAGTTTTGATGATTAGACTTAACTCCGTGGTGCACTGGTGTCGTGCCTGGAGTTCCCCCCGCCTCACGCCCTTAGTCAACTGAGGTAGACTCCAGGTCCTTTACAGTGAATGAAGCGCTAAGAAGATGATTAGGCTTAACTGCTTTTGAAGACATGAAATCCTAAATCGAAAGCATTTTTTTCATTCTTTATGTTGTCTTTGTACATTTTGTGCCATGCATCACAATAACGTATTTTTATATATAGTTTTAATTGCATCAAAAAATTTCTTATATTACCAAACTGAATTTTCCATGTCATCAAGTTAAATGTGACGTTAAGGTAATTTTATGTTATTTATCCCTCAGTTGCAGTCTTTGGCCAGAAGGGAGAGCAATAGAGTCAATATGAAGTTGAGTTATGCTCAAAAGCTTGAATTTTTACAGTTTTCAGTTTGTGTTATGTAACTTGAATCCTTATCAAAGATTAGAATAAAATACAGGTTTGACTGTATTGAAAACAACTGATGTGTGAAATGTGTATGCTGTAAATTTTCCAAAATTAAAACTGAAAGGTCATCGAACAAACGTTAATTCTTCTCCACAGACATGAAGGATAAAGTTTGATTTACTGTTGAAGTAAATAGTCTATCATACTATTTACTTACCGTTAGTCTGTCCTGTCTCGTCCTGACGTCAAAGTGATTGTAGTCATTGTAGCATCAATTACATTGTTAATAAGAACACATGATAACAATATTGTTAAATACACAGGTAACTCTATGTATAAGCAAACATCCAGGTCATTAAAACTTGAAGCAACAGGTAGACACAGTACAGGGCAGAGTCCCTCCCACATAGACTCGGCCTTGAACTGGATTGATTTACAGCTCTAAGCATTTATTGTCCGGCGCTCAATTAACTGTGTGTGAGAGTCAGCAGCAGTGTGTGTGCGCGTGCTGGATTTACTGCAGGGCTTGCCTGTTTATTTTACCGCTTCCAGAACTATTCCAGGATGCACATACAGATGATTCATATTGGACACTGAGCTTTTGTTTTCATGCTGTTGACAGAAATCCATGAATGTTTCCAAAGATTTGGGTTTCAAACAAAAGAAGATTTCAGCTTGAGGCTAAAAGCATCGCTTTCTGTCTGATCAACATCGAACTTTGACATTGATTTCTCAGAAATGAGCTGGAGTTCCTCAAGAGAGCACTTTATTTAATTACAGGCCACTGAGTGTCCGCATCTGGTTTTCAGGTAGTGCCACAGGAGCAAAGTTAAAAACAAATGAAAAAATTCAAGTGCAGACAAGAGCTTTCAGTCAAACGCTGGAGGTGGAGGTGAAAGGGAGAAAATAAAGTTTGTGAATGAAATGAAGAAATTTGGTGAAAAGAATTTCATAAAAGTGTAAACACAGATGGACAATATTACCTAACCATATTTCTGTTTGATCAAAAACAAATAAATAAATACAGAAGTCATGGCATAGAAACAACAAGGCACTCAAACAAAAACTCATCCGTGGTTGTAAAGCAAAGCCAAAAAAATGGGTGGAGGTGCCTGAAGGAAAGAAATGGAGAAATAGAAAAGGGTGGAGTGCCCCAGCAGCCGTGACATAATACAGATGTCCTTCCTCCCTCTCTCTCTCTGTCTCTTTAGCCCCCGCCTTTAAGGGTCCCCACCCCCACATCTGCTCTGATCCTTTGCAAATCATTTAGCTCATTCACCGAGGTGTGGCAGCAAGTTTCATCCTGCCAAAGTGACCACGCACCATAACAAACACCAGAAACTCATCTATAATGAGGCACAGCAACCTCGTTTGTCCGTTGCGAAAGATTCGTCTGGCCAAAATTCTTCCCTAACAACCACAAAGTAGTAACTTTCCATCCTTCTTTTATATTTTTTTTCCTCACATCCCTATGACTTATCTCAGACTTCCCAGTCTGGTTTGCGCTATCATGGTCTCGACACTGAAATACAACACAATGCTAGCGCCAGTTTAAAGTGCTGCATTTTTATAAAGATCAGCCTGTTCCACCAAGGATTGTGCGTTTTAGTGATACCGTCTAATTGTGCTCCATAGTAAGGTCATCCTTGAGGAACATGGTGTGACCTTTCATCTACTCATACTGGTGGGAGAGCACTCAATGTCAGAATGACCCCAGCAATATAATGACAAATACTCTCAGCACTTAATGAGGGCAAAAATCTGAGTGCAAAATCAACACAGTGGGGGTGATGAATTCTTTTAAAAGTGCTAGTGATGCAAACTATGCATTTCTTTTGTGTTTGCTACCTCATCTGTGTACGATGTATTACTCTGAAGAAAACTAATTTGTTTGGTTGCTCTCAAGGAAGCTGCTTTGCTCAGATAATAATCTGCCAGAGAGAAAAGACTTAAATGCTGGAGTTGAACTTCATTCATAGCTCTATATGCAACATTTTCTGGTTTCTCCATGACCAATGTGGAGATACTCTGGTTATTTCCACAATTACACAAACAACCGGAGATAAAACTTGAAAAGGGATTTTAAGGGGGTCCTTTTGGATATTTGCTGCTGGGTGGGACTCCCAGTGTCATAAGCAACGTCATCCGACTCCAGAACCACATCTGGGTCTGATTCATTGTGAGCTGGCCTAGAGGTGAACCCACTGATCTGAGAGGAACCTGAGCGGAGTTGATGGCTGTCTTCAGGTACTGTATCCTGTGAAAGCGTGCATCAACGCGCTCACTGCCAGCGCAGGGTATAGGGTTACAGTACTGCAGCTATTATCGCAGATGTAGGTCACACACACACAAATTGAATCAGTGTGTTATGTTATGCAATAACAACGTCATGTACATCATAAATTGTGAAGACATGGTCTTCATTATGAGTAAGTCCATGTTCTTGAGCAGATAGGGAGATAATCCCTGTAAAAGAATCAAAATAGGAGTAAATATCTCGTCACTTCACTGACAGCCGTCCCTCTTCTTACCTGTTTTCAATTTCATGCTTGAAGACTAAGAAAATAGAGGTGATAAAGAAGGAGCAGAAGTGTTCTGCTAACAGTTGGCTATGCCTCCATCATCTCTTGGCCACACATTCCTTGAGCCTCAAAGCTTGAGGAATAATGATAGAGATTTATGATGTAACATCCCCTCCACTTTAACCAGGACAGTGAGCAGCACAGATTCTGGTAAAACCTGTGTGAAAGTTTAAAAAAATAGACTTCACTAACTTCACGGCCCTCACTGACATGTGAACGTGGGGTGGCCCTGACTGATTCATATCGCATGTTGTTCAAGTGAACACCTTCGGCAATTTTTTTGATGCCACATACAGTACACTGACTCTTAACATGTTTTTATTGTAACATTCTTGTTGCTGTTCAATATTCTAGTCGGACCATTTTCTCATCCTGACTTCCAATTTAAAGAGCAAATGGTCTAAAATTTCCTATTCTTGTCTAGTAGAATAGCAGCTTCTGCATAGCGTAATGGGCCATTTGTCGACTAACAGAGGAAAGACCTTTTGCCCCTTTTGTGCCTGGGTGAGCTCCTCAAGGGCCAGCCCACTGGTGATGTCATCCACTGGAATCCTGTTTGACTCCACATATCCCCAGCTGTGCGCATCAGTCAAGGTTTGGATCTCTGTAATCCGAGCTCCCACAAAGACCTCGATTCTGCAAGATACTGAGTAAAGCCTACATCCAACTGTGTTGTCAGCAAGCTTTTGGGGGAAGGTGACAGGCTGTTGTCACATCAGGGTACTCCCACCCTGCCATGTTGTGAAACCATTTACAGCCATACTAAATGGTAAATAAAGCACTCGTCTCTGAGGTGCAGAACAATTGCAGGGTCTGGGGTGAAGGGCTCTCTCTTTTCAGGAAACTGCTGTAGCTTTTTAAAACTGTGGTTTCACATAAGAAACTTTCAGAAACCACGACTTTCTTTGCAAACATGTTCCCATTATTCCCCTCGATGTTTATGCTGCTTGCTTTACGCTGCTGTCAGCCCATAGAACAAATCCTTCCCTGATGCTCCAAGCTCCCAGTCCATGCAGACTTGAGTCACCCAATAGAGTCACCAGTTCTGAGGGTAACTGGGATAGCTAGCTACCTGCAACAAACAGCTAAAGTCATAGATCGCTATGAGTGAGCACCAAATCCAGATGTGGATTTTGTCAGGGATGATCTGCATGTGCTATACTGTTTACATTATGCTTTTTACACACACACGCACACACACACACACACACACACACACACACACACACACACACACACACACACACACACACACATATATTTTTTTTGGTGGCTTGAGTTTTCAGCCTCCAGCCATCAATCAGTTTGTCACTGTACAGTACTGTTCCTCTGGCGTTCTCCTGCCATCCCCCGCCTAGAAGGGAAGAGAGAAGTAGAGTATAGTGTTGGACTCTCCTTTTCAGGCTGCCAGGGCCTAATGCGAAGCAGATGTGAAAGGGGAGATCCCATTACAACAAGGTCTGTACAGTCAGCTGGAGGTGCTCAGCTCACTAGAGCCACATCTGGTTAATGCACTCATACATTCAGTAAGAAGCTTCATACACCCAGAGAGCTGCCAATGTCTCACACTTCTGGAGAAAACAAAACTGATTTTATGTTGTAATACCAAATGTGAGGTGGGTGACTTACGTCTTTTATATTACGCTATAATGTAGGTAATCGTTACTCAGGTACGGTACAAGTATGTGTTGTGTCACATCATTAAGGCTAAAATGTTTCTTGATCGAATATAGCCAAATATGATGATGGCTTCATCTCACATTATCCACAACTTGGCAACAGATTAGTTCTTGCCATCATATTCAAGGTTTGTCTATCCCTCCTTGTTTGTAATATTCTGCATACAACTTTATTCTTTTCTATTAGGTAAACATGGGAATGGAGTACCCACACAAATAGTACCAGTTTTGTCAATGCCTAAAATCATAACCTGGCTTTCCATTAAAATACTGTATCTGTTACATTAAACTGAATGAATGAAAGGACTAATTCCCAGTGTCAAGGAACCATTTAATGTTCTAACCTAACACAGTACATAGAGGAAAGGAAAGAATCTCGGAAACTCAAAAGGAAGATGAATCAAAATATTGAAACTCCCTGACATTCCTTAATTAGCTGCGACAACATCCTCCTTCTTACCCATCATTTTATATCACTGTAGAAGTTAAGGAACCTTTGATCTTTGGGGTGGATCCGGTTATTCTCTAAGAATGACTTAATACTAATTAATCCCTTAAGCCTGAACAGGAATGTGCTTCTTTGGCTTGTGTCACTCTTTCTATCTCACAAGTGTCTTCAGCTCACCTACACACTGGTGAATATGTGTACAAGTTCCTCACAAGTAAAATTTGAATACTTATTATTGTACCCCTCTGGATTCTTTAGTTTTTATGACCCTAATCTGCATTTTCAATTAGAGAATCAACATAAAATAAAAGTGACTTGGATAAACATGAGCTAACTCATAAAGATTTTATTAAATAAAGCTAAAAGGTTATCCAATACCTAAATCACCTGTGTGTAAAGGTATTCACCCCTCAACTTAGTAGCTAGCCTTGCCAAAGCAGGCAGCATGAATCAAATACTAGAGATCAGTCTCTGATGCTGTGGAGGAATTTGGCTCCGGTCTTCTTTTGAAAAATGCTTGATTGTAGCCACGCTGGAGATATTGTTTGGGTGTGTCTCATCCAGCTACAGCCAGTTATTAATGCACTTTGATATTTTTTTTCTGTTTAGTTTCTAAGGTGGAAAATATGTTTTCAGTTTGATCAGTTAGGTACCGGTCAGGTTTGCTTTACTCAGGCTGCCCTTGTTTATCTTATTTTATCCAATGCAGATCAATATGAGATGTATGCAAAAATAAATCAAACCCTTAATGGGTCCAAAACATTTTCTCAGCAATACACACAGTGTTGGACAAGAAAATTAAATCAACATCAAGAAAATGTTCTTAATAGAGTGTACATTATCAAATACAGTTAAATACCGGGGGGGGGGGGGGGGCAGCCCATTCAGAAACACATAGTGGTATTACAATAATTAATTGCTTTGTTTAGTTTTTGTGAATATTTCCTCCTTGTAGGCTAGGGAAAATAAAGCAAATTATTATTTTCCATTAACTTTAAAGTAAAACAGTCCATCCCTGTTGTACCTCATCATGTTAACATATGTCCTGTTGTGTTTCAGACAAAACAAAGCCCTGTCGAGGCTTTAATATCCTCTTCATGCAGAGCTGCGGACAGTAAGTGTTCAAAGAGAACAAGTTTTCATAGTTTCACTTCCAGCATCCTTCTGTTCACTCATGGCCTGTTGGCAGGTTTCCAACTGAGATACAATGAGAGAGAAGATAGATTATTGAAGCATGGTTTATACAACCATTTAATGTCAGTCAATTTCCGTGTTCTACCACTGTGCATCATGTGTGTGCAAATAAATCCATAAAAACCTGCTAGTCATTTAGCTCTATTATTGATTATTGCTCTACCTGTTTTCAAGTAATAAATCTGTGCTTTGCAAAGACCTTCATACAGCAATGACCTGAAGCAGTAGCAGTAATCTATATGATAAGATGTAAAAGTAGCACTGAATGTATGGTGTATGTGTTTCAGCTTTGCGTCGATGCAATCGATGTGTTGAAACAATTTTAAGACTGATTTAGACTTTAGAAATACAAGTAAAACTTTAATTCCATCGGGTTATTCCAATGTTCTATAATATGTGAAAAATGTTACAAAGAAGGAACCTGTGTCCGATAGATTGGAAACAAAGGAGAGAAGACTCATCACTCCCCTCAGTTTATGAGCTTAAAAGACTCATATTGAGAATAAAATCACTGAATAATCACAATTTAGTCAAGAAACAGGAATACATCATTATAATTTATGTTTATTTTATTCAAAGTTGATAACCTGGTCCAATTCCAAGTAATCATTAATGTGATCCAGTAAGTGGGTGTGACTCTTCAAATGGATCAAGCAGCTCCTCCTGATGAAGACTGTTGTAGATATTAGGTGCACATTTTGAGTTCTACAAATGAGTAGCAGATTAATTAGGACTTATGGTGTCCTGGAAGAGATAAACTAAACCAATGTATATCAGTTAGTCCATCATGTCACTGCACATAAAAGCAACAGTCCCATTATGATTTGACCCTCACAATGAATATAAGTGACTTTGAAAATCTACCCCTCAAGTTTAGAATCACATTGCTATTATCAACATTATTTTGAGAACTTTTTATTCAAGGTAGTTTTTAATGGCATATGTCTAACCCTTAATAGCTATTGTAAGCTGTCACATTTCTGATGTGAAACTGAAAAAAGAATTGTCCTAAGAAAACTAACTTTTTTTGAAGATGTAGGAAAAGATTCCTGACTTCACCTCTTTATTCAGAGCCCTTCCAAAATTAAATGTGATCTTTCCTGTCATATGCCCAAACCGCCTACCAAGTGTCAGAAAAAATGTCAATTAGTTTTTATTTTATCCTCCTCTAAAAGCACACAGACAGAAAAACCAGTGAAAACATGACCTCCTTGGAGGAAAGTCAACAAGAATGTCTGTGTAGGATTTCCTGTTGAGGTCCTGAGTGTGGGTAGGTTTCTTCACATGGATCAGTATGGGGTTAGAGATCAGTCCGGTGTGAATATATGTACCAACTGGGCTGTAGTGATCTCAGTGTGTCAATTTCCTGCTCACAGTTAATCAGGCAGATAAAAACATTGACACATTATGACCACAAACAGATTTGATTTAAACTTAAAATTGAGGTGCTTTAAATTAATGGTCACAGTCTTCTCATCTAAACAGAATGTCTTCAAAATTATATATATATATATATATATATATATATATATATATATATATATATATATATATATATATATATATATATATATATATATATGACATTTCTTCAGTAATGTTATTTGATTATTGTGAACATGTGCTATTTATTCCAGTAAGAAAATACATTTTTCGACATTTGCTCTTATTACACAAAAGCTAATGATGAAATGCTGAATTACATTATTTGGAACAACACTCACAACAATAACAGCATGAGAGGGTCAAGCAGGTTAACGGGAAACAGATGATACGACGATGATTGAGGGGCATCCTCAAAAGGATTCGTCTTTCGTAACCACGGGTGAGGGGAGGTTCAACTTTGTGAAAAACTGCATGTGTAAATACTCCAGCAGAGTAAGAGCAATATTTCTTAAAGCACAATTCCAATGAATTTAAAGATTTCACCATCTACAATTTATAATAGCTACAAAAAAATACAAAGAATTAGAAGAAATCTGCACTTAAGGGGGCGGGCCGAGAACCAACCCGTGGTGACCTTTGATCCCTCGGGTGGCACTGCAGTAGAAATAAACATTTTTACATGAATATTACACATACACTCAGGAACAGCTCAGAATCATTCACAGTAAATACATTGTTGTTTGATGCTTAAGCGTCTGATGCTCCCATCTGTGAAGACACCATTAATGATGGAAGGTCACTTGATTACACTTCACTGTTTTGAATGAATGTTACAAAAGTTTTTCTTTTTAAATTATGAAAAGGAAGACAATGGAGACCACTGAACAATTAATCTGAACAGTTCCCAAACACTAACTGAAGTATGTTTCAAAATGCTGCGATAACAGAGTCATCAGTACTCTCCTCTAGATTTATTATGCGGAATCAAAATCCGAGTGAGTGCAAAAAAAAAAATCACCTTGAACATTATAAATATCTTTATATGGTATCTAGCAAATTCCTAATTTTACTCTGAATTTTACTAATGAATCAAAAGGATAACATTTTATGGGGCCTTGCTATGATTTCTGTTCTTGTGTTTCCTTAAATTATTGATACAGTGACAGAAGAAGTCATTCAGTTAGAACTCATTCCTTATTTTTTCCAGACTACTCAATCACGCTTTGGTTTGGACACCTTCCTGCATCTTTAATAATACGCGACATGAACTGAGATTGAACTTTCTGGTGACGCCGACTAACATCACCATCATCATCACCATCAATTTCAACATCATAATCGTCATCATTCTACTCATTTATTATTATTATTATTATTATTATTATTATTATTATTATTATTATTATTATTATTATTATTATTATTATTATTATTATTAGTGTTGTAATTGTAATTAAAACAAACTTTTGTATTTTAAAATCTGTTCTTGTGTTTGTGGCTCTGGACATCTACGCTGCTGCTCCTTAGTCAAATCTAAGTATATACATGAATAGACATGTTGATGCTGTTTGTCATGAACAACTGAAAATTTTGTCAGAAAAATTGAGCTTTCTAATAACGTGAATCTGCCTAACATAGTGAAGATCAGGGTGGTCTTGCATGAAGAGGTCCCCAACTTATGGAGGTGGAGGTGAAGATAGCCTCGATTTCCATGTACTACCCATTTATTTGGACCAAATAGGAACCACTGAGGCCGGTTCCAGGGTAGGACAGGGTAGGAAGACGTTCAGATCATTCAGTCTATAGGCTGCTGCAGATGTTCCACCAGTCAGTGTTAGTCAGTGTGCTGTGATTTCTGTGCCAGGGAGGAAACAAAGTCATCGGGGATGCTACCAGGTCAACAACTTGTTAATCTGGACAATCTAGGGGGAGTTGCTGACAGGAAGAGGATAACATTATTTTTAAGGGATGCGTCCCTCCTCTGCACATGACTACCAAAAAATAAAAAAAAACAAAAGTTTTTATTACAGGTCACGGGAGGAACCTGCTCTCAATGTAAAAACTCTCAGTCGAGACTCAAACCCAGAATCTTCTTGTTGCTAGGAGATAATAGGCTTCCCACCAATCAATTGGCTGTGCTGTCCAGCATCCATTCCAAATGACAAGAAAACTCTACACGAATAGACCAGACAGTGCGAGGAAGTTAAATTCTGCATGATTATTCTGCATGACTATTGCTTTCAAATTAACTTTTAATCAAAGGTAGTTCATTGGGAGATTAGTGATCAACCAAAACAAGGTTAGAATATAATAGTAAATCTGTTTCATTTAAAGTTCAGTTACTTCCTTCACAAGCCATGAGATCGATGTACACAGTTCAAGATCACTCATTGACGTTAGAGGCAGACCTTTATCAAATAAACGAACAATGAAAAATGAATGACAAATGAAAGGCTGTTTAAAGGCTGTTTTAAGTCTCTCATACTTCACATACCGGGATGTCAAGCTCCACGGGTGGACGAGAGGAACCATCCCCTATCGTTCTGTCCACTAAAGGTAAACACTCAGTGAATACCGACGAGTTAAAACGTTGTTTTGATGCTAACAGACGTCCATTAATTCAAAATTAGGAGTTGTTTTCTGCGAGTCACCAACACGGTGTTGACAGGAGGCGGGTCGCCTCCTCCTCTCCAAACGCTATTTAAATGGCCAGTGGGAGTGCGCAGTCGCTTTGAAACACGGCAGAGGGAGAAGCATCACGTCAACCGGGAAACTACAAGTCATTTTCTCAGAGAAAGGTGTCAAACAAAGTGGATAAACTCTAACCATGTGTGGTAAGTTTCCTTTTTGTCGTGTTCTTATCTTGGAAAACCTGCTGGAAGAAACTGCGCGCATTTTACGCACGGGCTTCCACGGTACCCATTGCCGTGACGCCGTTTTCACCGAACCCGAGGAATCACAACGAGGCATTCTGGTTATCAGATCATAGTGTAGTTATTACGTAGTTATTGCAACCTTGTTATGGTTTTTATCATATCCAAACACGACGTTTTGACACACGTTTGTCTGTGGGTGTCTGTATGGATACTCAGAGAGCTTTAACTGCTACGTGTCAGTGTGTTCACTCAGTGGTGCAGATTCAACAGGCAACTTAGCTGTCACAAAATCAAGCAAATTATTACATTTCTTCACGAAATGACCCCGATCCACCCATTAAAACCACTAAAACTGGAATAACAACCAATATCCCAGCTTTCGGCAGTCTGACTAATCCCACTACGCAACAGTGACGTTTACAGCCGAGAGTAAATCTTTAATAGTTCTTCGACTTCTCATGTCTACAAGGAAGAGGCCAAAGCTGCGGGGAAAGTTCTTGGCTGATCCAACACTGCGTTCAATGTGCGTCCGTCAATGGCCAGCTGTGTGCCCACAGGAGGAGAGCTGTCGGGACATTCCTATGCACACACACACACGCACACGCACACGCACGCACACACGCACGCACACACACACACACACACACACGTATACAGGTATATAAGGACAAGCATTAACTACAGGCTCCAATATAATCGCTAACATAAAATGCAGTTTATGGTAGAGATGTTACTTCTGGAGTCTTATCAGGTCTGTTGTGTGTCTTTTCAAAGCTTGTGTTAAATAATAAATGCAATGAAAATATTGTATGGTTGGCAGACAGTGTTATCAACCATGCTCCTCCTTGTATTAATGAACCAGATCCATTGACCATGATAAAACACAGCTGTACTCCTGGTCGCTGCTTTGCTTCTTTGTTTTTGTCCGTGTGTATATTTTATTATATTTGACCACGTCATAGGATTCAAGTTCTTATTATCCTCCTCTCAAAGGGATCTTTGCCTACCTGAATTACCAAGTGCCTCGCACCAGAAAGGAGATATTTGAGACGCTGATAAAGGGACTGCAGAGACTGGAGTACAGAGGGTATGATTCAGCAGGTAAGACACCCAGCTTCAGTTTTACCACACAGACAATACACAAAAGCTTCTAGTGCTCCTTGGCAGCACCTGCATCCCATATCCTTATGTATGGGATCTATGAAATGTTTGACAGCCAACCAACTATGTCTATTTAATTAATGGAG
This sequence comes from Antennarius striatus, assembly GCF_040054535.1. Classification (NCBI taxonomy): domain Eukaryota; kingdom Metazoa; phylum Chordata; class Actinopteri; order Lophiiformes; family Antennariidae; genus Antennarius; species Antennarius striatus. The sequence goes on from NC_090785.1 coordinate 12,712,242, forward strand.
TGATCTTGCGTTGAATCACTGTACACGTGTAGTATATTTTTGACTCTCATTGAACTGGGACTCAGTAGCTCCTGGTGTCTCAGGCACACCTGGGCCTTTAGAACTGGCTCCTACATTCATTCAGTTATTGCAATGAAATGAAGACAAAACCTGTAAAGCAACTAATGCTAACAGCTGAACGACAGTGAGATGGCAGTTTACACAGTCAAACAATATATTGTGTTGACACCCTGTTTTCGTGATTTGTTTATTTTGCTACTGCTTTACATTTTCTGCTGAATGCTAACAAATAGTAACCACTACTCACGGAATAACGAACCTATCAGGCTTTTATGGAACAGTTGATCACTTAAAATACCCATCAGCTTTTCATGACAAAGTCCATGGAAGATTTTAGTTTCTTCTTACCATATTATGAAATAATTCACATTATTTCCAACTATTTTTATCAGGTATCGCAGTGGATGGAACCAAGAAGGCAACCACTGACATCAATGGCAACACAATCTGCCTGATCAAGAAGATGGGGAAAGTCAAGGCTCTGGATGAGGAGCTATACAGTGAGTTATGCTGATTTGGAGCACATATATCACAGCAGGTTTTATGTAAACTTAATTTCTCAGGATTATTGCTCAAAAACACAATTTTAATATGTTTTTCAATCATCCATTTAGCCTTTCAGGCGTTTTTTATGCACTCAGTCATGTTTTAATCCTTAATTTGAAGACCTGCTTAGAAATAGTCAGAGACACTATGAACCCACTCTTTTGATGAATTGAGATGCATTTTCTTAACTTTTAAAGCTCCCTACATTCACTTTTAAATATTATGCTTGTATGCCTTCATGTAGCTAAATCAAACTAACTTCACTGAATATCAGTTCATTTATAAGATAAATGTGACATAACATATATAGCTGATCATACTATATATGAAACATGAACTGGTGATATGACCTCAAACTGACTTTGAACAGCAGGAATTTAAGCTTCACAAATTCACACTTTGACAGTGATTGTAAGGCATGCAGTCGTTATATATCGTTTGTTCCCTGTAAAGTCCTACTCTTGTTTTTCTTTGTGTTCAGAAAAAGACTCACTGAACTTGGAGGAGGAGCTGTTCACACACTTTGGCCTTGCTCACACTCGGTGGGCCACACACGGAGAGCCCAGCGCTCTCAACAGCCACCCCCATCGCTCCGACAAAGATAATGGTAATACGTACAGATGTGCTGTCATGTATGCTCCTGTATGCAGTTCAGTATATGTTTAGGTATTGTGACGTTAGGCTGCTGTTGACCTCCTGCTCTACTACATTACTTTGAAAATATGCGTCACCTGAATGCCTGCGATGCGACATGCATTACTTTGCTGACTAACACTTACTCTGAGGAAGCTTACACTAGCATGACAACATACTTAGGATGTAAAGATTAGTTCTATTGTTGGGTTGTTCAGTTCTAAGATAAGATTTTCACACCACAAGGTTTAAATCAAGATGAGCAAAATCAGGAGAGAACAGGCAAGCTGATTTATTCAAGAGTCACGAAAATGAAATTTATGACCTTTAGCCTGTTTTGTCTAATCAGTTCCCTCTCGGCTCCTATTCACAGAGTTTGTCGTCATTCACAATGGCATCATTACCAACTACAAAGAGCTGAGGGAGTACCTGGTGAGTCTTGTTATCTTCAGGAATCCTTCTTGTACAAACAAATGACTTTGAATTGTGTTCCTTTCAATACCCACCTGTTGGGGAAAAAAAGCATAATACCATGACAACCCTTGGTTGCATTCTGGTCAGCATCTACTGTAGCTGCCCTGTCACCATCCCTCACACCTGTCAGAAAAGATTAAGTGTAGTGCTGCTCCTCTTTTCTTGCCTAAAGGTTATACGAATGTAAAGATATAGGTGTGTCATAGGGTATGTACCCATTGAATTCCACTCTGAGCAGAAGAGCTGCAAAACCACAGCATTGCAGTCATGATCCGGCAGCAGGAATAAAGGAAGAAGATTATTTATCATATTTTGGCCACACAATCCAGCTGCCAGCTGTAGATCTACTGTACACATTCAGACATCATCCAGCATTACTAGTTACATCAAAGGTGAATTGTGGAGTTTCTAAATAACAGTTTGTTGAGACTAATAAAATGTGTTCAAAGTTGATTATGCACATTGAACATTAAGTATGGAATTATACTGATAGCCCCTTCTTTAATGTTTGTCTGTCTAATGTCTCTCTGACGACTGTCTGTCTGTCTGATGACAGTCTGTCTAATGACTCTCTGTCCATCTGACAGCTGTCTGTCCATCTAATGACTGTCTGTTAGTCTAACTTCAGTCTATATAGCATCTGTCTGTCTGTCTGTCTGTCTGTCTGTCTGTCTGTCTGTCTGTCTGTCTGTCTAATGCCTGATAATAAACAGTAACAGTTACTGTCCCTGATCAATTGAGGACATCCTCATTTAATTAGTAGAAGAAGAAGAAGTATACTTTATTGATCCCGCAAGGGGAAATTACAGAGTCCCTCAGGTTAGTTTTTTCAACAGTATACAGGCCCCCTGAACACAGCACACAAGGTGGCCTATAAGCATGCAGTTAATACACGCACATCAAACTACACGCATTAGGATGCAGAGTGATGTGCAGCGGCTTCTGGAACGCACCCCAAATTGAGCAGCTTGTAGGGGGGACGGCGCCTTGCTCAAGGGCGCCTCGGCAGTGGCTGGGAGGTGAGCTGACACCTCCCGCCGTCAGCTCACACTCCTGGTGGCATCGTGGCGGGAGCGGGACTCAATCCACCGATGGCTGGGGCGATCTGTCTACGAGACATGTGCTCTACCGAGCCACTGCCGCCCCATGAGATGTTTGATTCTGGATATGAGATGTTTGACCAAAATTATTGTTGTATGAGCGTAATTTAAATTTCCTTTAATTTGCAACTAAAAGTGGACACCTTTTACCTTTACTGCCAAGGTGGAAGGTGTCATTTCTATATTTGCACAGACCTGTTTGTTTTGCAGTGTTTAATAAACCTTTTTTCCATATGAGGGCTGCAGTCAAACTTGAGCACTGAAATCAAGAATGAAAAGTGAGAATTAATGTAATGGTGCTTATACTCAGTGTATTTCTATTGATGTTAATGGAAGCTGAATCTCATATCTTCAGATCACCAAAGGATACGAGTTTGAATCGGAAACGGACACAGAAGTTATTCCAAAATTAATCAAATACATTTATGACAACCGAGAGAGTGACAGCATCACCTTCTCCACCCTGGTAGAGAGGGTCATTCAGCAGCTGGTGAGTGCCTCATACAAACAACTCATAATATGACTTACAAACAGTGACTGCGAACACGCCACGAACCACATTAACCCACTTTACAGCAGCACAGATGGTGTCAGTACACTACTCTTTCTTTTACAATGATACTGCAGGATGTCAGGGTGTCACTTCTGGTTCATTCTTCCACCAAAAAGTCACCTCACAGTTAACTTTTTCATCTGGCTTTATGTCAGGAGGTGGAAAGTTTTGTTTCCAGCCTCCTGGTAGCTATGAAGAGCAGCATCATGTTTCATAGAATGTGTGTGTTATGACCAGTCATACACACATACACCCCCCCACACACGTACACACACACACACACATTTGTTCATTCAGGAATGGGGGGAAACTGCATGAATTTCCTATCCGGTAAAACTTTACACACAGTCACTGTAGAGCAACCGCCCGAGAAGCATCATAGGTGATGTCATCACTTGTAAAAAGTTTTTGGGTGAGACTGAGCACGATTCTCTTTTCCATTGAACAACTGTCGTTCCCCAGAGCCTCACGCATGTGGTCGGAGTGGGTACTCACACAAGCACCGAAGAGGCAAAAAGCAGCTCCATTGGATTTAAAATAATGGGAACCAGATAGACGAGCCTCATGACCATGACACCCTCCCCTCGCCTCCTGCTCCATGCTTACCCCCCTACTCTCAACGGCACACACAAACACACTCAACGCCAGCTCTGCTTCTAAAAACCACAGGCAACATTGCTGTCAGTGCTTTAGAAACACAGTTGATGTTGTACAATGGAAGTCTTATTTCTCGTAGCACCCCCCCACCCCACTGCCTCCCAACCCTCACCCACACCCCCTTGGCCAAAACCAAAACCTACAGAGCCAGACGACTCAAAGAAATGTTGGTTTGTACTCTCAAAAACTGCTCAGGTCACATACCTTTTGCAGTAATGAAGGTCCAAACTCACACAGTCATCTTTATACGTTGTATAGCTTGTCCTCATCTGGCCTCACAATCTACTTTAGGATTGATTTCACTCTTTCATCCCCCAAAATGTAAACTCAGTGTTTCCTCTGCTTCTTTCTGTCTCAGGAGGGGGCCTTCGCTTTGGTGTTTAAAAGCCGTCATTTCCCTGGGGAGGCTGTGTCCACCAGGTTAGTGCACGTGTGCCCACGCACACACACACACACACACACACACACACACACAAACACTGTAAAAGAATCACCCCTGCTATGAGCAGCAAACAGATATGATTGGAGGAGGCATCTTTTACCCAGGCATCGCGTCTTAACATCTATTAAATGAGACATGTTGTGAACATGCTTATGATAATGAGCAATCAGACTGTTTATCAAGCAACGCATGAATAAGAGAAGGTTCCTGCCTACAAGCATGCGTCAGTCTTATCTGTGTCTGAGGAACCAGGCTGAGAGGGGAGCAGGGCTAAGTCTGAATCCAGATTCCCCCTCTCATTCCTGGGCCTCTGGGCTGCTGGCTCTACACTGGCTTCTCTGTGAGTCATTAACGGACAGACTAGAGAGTTTCCTGTTGCGTCTCCAGGAAATAGCCTGTCCAGAAAGACTCCTGGTTGGTCATTTCTGATCACTTTATTTGTCCCTATTACTTGCCTGGTTCAGTAAGCTGTCATAGATGGGGGGATGGGAGATTGTTGGTGCTTTGGAGTAAGAGGAGGAGGGCAGAAGGACAATAAAAAGAAAGGAGATAAGAGGGTAGTTAGTGGTAGTTAAAGAAAACGGTGGTCGTGACAGTACAAGGCTTTTCCTTGGAATAAATACCATAAACCTAATTTATTTGCATATGCTATATGTAGTGTAGTGTGTTTTGTGTGAGAAAAGATTGTGAGAGCTGATGGTTGTATTGCGTATCGTCCGGCTTTGGTTAAAGTGGGTTTACTTTTGTGATTAATATGTTGAATAGTCAGAATTGCCTCACGGGATGTCTGTATGGAGGAATGTTTGTAATTATGTAGTAATGTTCGTCACCACCCACCCTTTCTTTCCAAGGTTCAATTTCCCAGCTGGACTTTTACTGTTTTTCATGTTTCATTTTCTCTCTTTTTCTAAAATCTTTTGTTCTTCTTCCTTTTTATCATCCTCTCTTTGACGTCAGTTGTCCTCGCTTTTCTTACATCCCTTTACTTCACATCTCTCCCTCCTGCATGGTAAATATTGTATTGGGTAGAGACCATATGTTTTTTGTTTGCAAGCCTCCCTCTTCCAGCCCCACACCCCTTAAAACAACCAGTTGCCTTACGTCAGCACAGCCAAGTCCCTGAGAAACACTAAGCAGAGAAGAAAAAAAAAGAGTGATCCAGACGGTAAGAGGAGAAATAAGGAGAGGTGTGTGGATGCAGATTCTCAAGAGTTGATTTCATAATTCCTCACTGCGAAGAGATTTGTTTTGCATTGAATAACAAGACGAGCTTATAAAGAGATCCTGTACTTTAAGGTTACTCTTTTCACACCCTCCTCACTCACTTATGGGATCTGGTTGCACCTTCTCTGCCTTCACGACCAAAAAGAGACAACACAAAACCAGCAGCCAATGTGGCAGCAGTGGCCTGGTCCAGAAACTATGAGGAAATTCAAGAGGGATATAAGCAAATGGAGGATAGGCTTACTTGGGAAATTTTGAAGATTAGACATTTCACAAGAGATTTAGCGTGAGAAGATTTCCGGGCCGCTCTCAGCACAGAGACAAAGTATTCTTCAGAAATGTGCACATAATAATTTAAAAACATTGGATTAATGCACTTTTCATGTCATCTCACTCTTACTTTCTCTCCACTCTCCCATGTTCCGTCCCTTCCTCCCTCCATTCCTGTCCTGGTAGGAGAGGAAGCCCACTGCTCATTGGTGTGCGAAGTGAGCATGAGCTGTTGACCGATAACATCCCCATCCAGTACAACAGTGGTGAGCTCTGTTCCTCTCTCACCGCAACTTAAAATGTACCCTCCATCCGTATAAATTCACACAGGCACACCAACACACACACACACACACATACACACACACACATGCACAGAAATACATTAGGTAGAAACATTCTTCCTGTCAGGTCAGATTCATACACCTAAAGGCGTTCAAGATCTTGTTCCAGCCAAGAATCATCTGTCACTATCTGTCTATCTGGGGATCATAAAGATATTCCAACAATCACAGTTTTATTGCTCAAGAAGGTTTTCAAATTAAGACATTCTGCCCCATGAAATTTTTTGCTTGGTCACAACGTAGTAAAAAAATAAAAACAAATCCAGTACGGACTTCTTGGACTTCCAGACCGACCCCCCATTGTTAAATTGTGAAATCCTTCACCATATTTTATTACTCATCCAAGCCACCAACCATCAATTTATTAATCCATCCCTCAGCACTTTCTTAAGGGAGGTATTCATACTTAGGTTGTAAATCTTGAAAATGGGTCGTGATTGAATATATACAGTACTTGGTGTTTTTTTAAAGGTTAAATCGTTCCTTTTTCAGTAAACTCAGTCATTTTGAGTAAACTGAAACATGAGCAAATATTTGTTTGAGAAGGCTTTCAGCCACTGATATGGTGAGCTACAGAGTATTTTCAGCATCAGATTTGCATTGGTGGGATGGAGTCTAAATAACCTACTATGCCTGTCTTCGTCATAGTGAAGGAGCATGTCACCAAGTTAAACCCTGTGCCTTCTGATAAAAGTTTTGAGCATTTTGGGTGACAGTGGCACTCTGTAGCTCAGAGGAATAAAGTATCTGTTTAAACACATTTGGTTCAGCAAGATAAGCAGAAAGTAGCCTCAGTCAGTAGCCTCAAAACATGTTTCTCGTCAGAGCAAGTTCTCTCCTTGATATCTCCCTGAAATACAGCGTAATGTTTTTGGACTATTGATTTTCTCTGATGTGCTGCAGCTAATCCACACTAACTCAGTCAAAGTGATGCTCTTGGGACACTGCAGAAGTAATACAACATGTTTTGTGTTTCTGGTAATCATTGTGCAATCATTCATTTTAAAACAATCCTTACCGGCCATTTGTGTTGCTGCAGAGTTCTTTGTGTAGTTTTAGAGAATAGCGGTCCATTTGTTTCCAAATACAAGACTGGAAAGGTACCAAAGAGGCAGTTTCTCTTGTTGGTTTACAGACACTCATGCTGTAGTTATTTATCATGAGCATTTCCATTCATTTCCTGTTGTTACTTATTGTCTCTAATGTGAGAAGAATTGTCTTCACTGTCTTATCTGTTTACTTAAATTTATGGTTCTTAATGGCTCAAGTCGTATCAGTCCAAAGTTTAAAGCAGATGTAGGCAGCTTGGAGCCATAAGGAAACCAATGATGAGCAGTGTTAAAGGTCTTTATGACATGTAGTAACTACTATCCCTATTAGATACCATCTTTAAAAGTGGTTAGTTGTTTTAACTAAAGTCCTGCTAACATCCCCAAGTGTGTATGGCCTTTCTTTTCCTGTTCTGCCATCACTTCATTAGCCTTTTGTAGCCTTTGTTACATTTTCCATTACATTACAAAATGAAGAGGTCACTTGACTACATCTGAAAGTTTAGAGGAAGACTTCAAGTCATGAACACATCTTGATTGTTTTAGTCACTTAAGTCACTATGTGACCTCTGACCCATGACCTCTGACTTTTGACCCAGTAGCTCACTTTAAGGAAGGAATTCAGGAGAAGAACAGCCATAACCGTCCCGACTGCTCTAAAGCCATCAACTCTGTGGGGGATGCCTGTGCTGTGGAGTATTACTTTGCGTCTGATGCCAGGTGAGACGCCAGTAGTCAGTGGGTTTTCTGGTGAAGACTACATGGGACCACGTCAGCGGATTTTTACTTGTAACTGATATTTACAAGTAAAATTAATCGGAAAAAACCAAAGTACTTTGCAAAAGTAAAACTGATAGTCATCATCTTTGTGTCATTTGATCTATCTTGTCTGTGCCCATAGCGCCATCATCGAGCACACCAACAAGGTTTTATACATGGAAGACGATGACATCGCGTTGGTGACCCATGGCAAACTGTCCATCCACAGGGTAAACCGACAGGCCGGCGAGAACCCAGTGAGGGCAATCCAGACCCTGCAGATGGAGCTGCAACAGATCATGAAAGGTTTGGCACTGCAGCATTTTGTTATACAGTGGATATGAGAAGAATACAGTGGTATGTCTACTTACGAATGTCTCTACCTACGAAGTTTTCTACTTACGAAATTTCTTAGCAGGAAAATATTGTCTCTAGTTACGAAAGAAATTTCGACTTACGTAAGGTAAAAATACAGTATCGGCTGATACTCGCAGCTCCCACAGGTACCTGAACGCACCATTCTCATAGCTGCTCTGCCAATGACTATTACCTAGTATCCTTCTGGCATCCCATTGGCTAAGAGGGACCTCTGTGTGGAGCTAGATCAGTGTTTATGCAGGGTCTTCGTCATTTGGCTCTTGACCCGTGAGGTGTTCTGATAGTTTTGCGCAAATATACTGTATTAACTTTTCGAGCATTCGCTATTCTTTACTCTAATCTTTATTTTTTACATCATGCACAACTCTCATTTATTGTGTAATAATCTAATTGTAACATGTATTTGTTACATGTTTTGATGCATTTTTATGCTTTATAAAACATTTATTTTGTTCATTCATTCATTCATTCATTCATTCATTCATTCGTTCATTCGTTCATTCATTCATTTTTGTCCACCGTAGCGGGTCACGGGGAGCTGGAGCCATATAAAGCATAAAAATGGGGGCTTGGAACAGATTAGGGCATTTGCATGGAAAATGCGTCTCCACTTACGAAATTTTCTACTTACGCAATTTCTTCCGGAACCGATTAATTTCGTAAGTAGAGGTACCACTGTACTTTGTTTTTGCTTTCTCATGCTACAGACAGGCAGTACTGTGAAGACTAGTGTGTAGGCTGAGACCTGTTTGCCCTCTGCTGGCTTCAAGTGGAAGCAAACACCTCTCAGCCACTTTAACTGCAGACCAGCCTTTCTGTCTTACCTCTTGAATCTGATCTATAAATAAGCTCCTCGTTTTTACAGGCAACTTTGATGCCTTCATGCAGAAGGAGATTTTTGAGCAGCCAGAGTCAGTCGTAAACACCATGAGAGGCCGGATTTGTTTTGACACCAGCACAGGTGACCATTTTTATTATAACCTGTAAAGCCCGTCAAGGCTCAAGGCTTATATTGCATCTGTGCATGTTGAGTTATTATTTACAGGAACTAATTCAGGACTCAGGATCTGTTCTTTGTATTTGAACAAAGGGTTTGATTGATGATCTACTTCAGGCTTCTTGTTTAAATGCCCATCCTTACTTTATTGTATCATAACTGAGTAAACATCCTTGGTACTGTTGTATTTGTACACATAAAAAGATCGCAAAGATTTGATGCTTCATGTATGTTGTAAATACACGTTAGTTGGTTTAGTCAATTATACGTATATTAAATATCACTAGAGTAACTGTCATTTACTTTCTCAGTTGTTCTTGGGGGAATTAAGGATCACCTGAAAGAAATCAAACGCTGCAAACGGCTGATCTTGATTGGGTGTGGAACAAGCTTCCATGCTGCAGTGGCTGTGAGTAGAGATATTCAAAATCTGAATAAACAGAGTGACACAAATTTTGAAATATTGTTATTACCCTACTGTAATTGTACAACCAAGATTCCAAATAAGTTTGCATTCTGTGCAAAATGTGAATCCATTCAAATGTGATGATTTACATGTGTCTGTCAATTTACAGTATATTTAAGTTAATGTGGTACAAAGATAAGCTATTTAATGTCCAAAGTTAATTGTGCTTTATTTTATATTTCTGGAAAACTAGAGAGATTTTGACCACTGTACACCACCTTTTTTTTTTTTTTTTTTGTCTTCATCTTCAGTGAGAAGTAGATGAGTGCAGGCCTATTGTTTGCATATTTTTCTCTATGAAGCCCCACTCTTGTAACAGACACTTTGTTTGGTGGGCTGTGGCGTGTTTGTGTCGCTGCGATTTCCCTGCAAAAAACATCTGGATGGCAGCATCAAAATCTGCATTTATGGTTTGTTCACAGATGTGAACAACTTATGCTGACTTATGCCAGCGGCACAAATGTAGCCCAATGCCATCACAGATGGCAATCTGGGTGGTCCTTTTCATCTTAGATATGAAGGACACGGCATCCACATATTCCAATTACAAAAATATGGACCCTGTCAGACCGCAGTATAATGTTCCACTTTGTGTTAGTTGATCTCAGATGAGCTCGGGCCCAGGGAATTCAGCTCTATTACTGGATGCTGCTTATACAGTATATGGCAATGTTTACCAGAAATGGGCGTCAGTAGCTCAATTTGTTAGGTTTTGGTTTTTGGACTGGTCAGCAAGGACCAAAAATATGGAGTGTAGACTGGCAGTTGGAGAGGTGCTGGTTCACCTCCTGAACACTACTGTTGTTCCATTGAGCAGGACGCTCAGTGCGCTCAGGCCTGTGTGTGATATTTGAGAATTGAAAAATAATTTCTCTATAAGAATCATTAAAATTGTGTAAAAATGTTTTTTTTAAGTGTTTCTAAGCCCTTCAGTAATTTCCTTGATAGAATCATGTCAGTCAGTTTTAAAAACAGTGCCATCTAAAGGAATGGTGGTGAAGAACATGCAATGTTGGTTTTTGATTTAGTTGTAGATGGCTGGAGTACTGTCAAATCAACTGAATTTGTGAATTTTGTTGTCAAAATTTGATTTAGTGGTGCTGGTAGTAAAACAAAAACACTTGTATTCCTAATTTTCAGACCAGACAGCTCCTGGAGGAGTTGACGGAACTTCCTGTCATGGTGGAGCTAGCGAGTGACTTCCTGGACCGCAACACGCCTGTTTTCAGAGATGATGTTTGCTTTTTCATCAGTCAGTCAGGTGAATACACCAGACAAAAGCCTTAGGTGCTAATGTAACAGTCATAAATATGTTTTACACTATAATATCAGCTGGGAACCCACGTGAAAGTGTTTTTAATCTGTCTTGTTCTTGGACCTTATGAATGCTAATTTTCCTTGTAATCATAGAATTATTTTTCCTCTTTATCCCTTAAGGAGAGACAGCAGACACATTGATGGCATTACGCTACTGCAAGAAACACGGTGCTCTTACAGTTGGTATTACCAACACTGTAGGCAGTTCCATTTGCAGAGAAACAGACTGTGGAGTCCACGTCAATGCTGGGCCTGAGATCGGAGTGGCCAGTACTAAGGTATTGTTTAATGTGCTGGAAGTTCCTCTGATTGAGTCTTTCTGCCACACTGAGTTTTGCCAGGATCTTCATTGCACTTGCTACTAATGTCCCCACCCATGCAAAATTCTAGAATATGGTTAAAGCAATATGCAAAGTACACAACTTCTTCATACTTCAACTAGCTCATTCTCTCGTGTTGCTCAGTGTATTCTATACTAACCAAAACTGGATAGCTGGAGATCTTTACTCTGTAGCTCAGTGCCAACATGTACCAACATGTACCGGGATCCATTGTGTGCCCACACCCACTGAGTTTGCTAGATGCTTGTTACTTCTCACAGTTACACAGCTTTGCCAAGTAAATTCATTTCTAGATTTTATTTTTCACGCAATTACATTTTTATATGTAAGGTCCAAACTGTGTTTCCTTAAATAAGGATATTCAAAACTATTTCTTTCCAAGAATAAGTCAAGTCCAGATTATTAACTTAAATCCAGACAAAGGCTTTAGTTTTTTGGAGTTAACATTATACACGCACACATGCACGCACAAACACGCACACACCCAAGAGAGGGAATCCTGCTCTGAATCCTAGTTGTCATTTTCTCTGCATGATAGCACATATCTATCTGCTATAAACACAGTTCAGAACAGCTTAAGGTTATATGGGTATTTCTTGTGTGTGTGATCCAGGCCTACACCAGTCAGTTTGTGGCCCTCATCATGTTTGCTCTGATGATGAGTGAGGACAGGCTCTCCCTACAAGCGAGAAGACTCGACATCATTAATGGCCTCAGGATGCTACCAGGTCAGGCCAGCAAAGAACAATAAATCACAAGCACAATGCTCTCTGTTCTCTACATGATTATATAGCATTTTTAAATGTTGATAAATGCTGATATTCATCCACTAGCAAATAAGGAAATAAAAATATATTTGTTTAGTCATAATGTCACTGTACCTAAACTCTGGCCACAATTCTCATTCTTCTGCACCCAGAGCTGATTAAGAAGGTATTGGCTCTGAATGATAAGATCAAGGCTATCGCCAATGAACTGTATCAGCAAAGGTCCCTACTGGTCATGGGCAGAGGTTTCCACTATGCCACCTGCCTCGAGGGGGCGCTGGTGAGTTTAGAATGTGCAGCGTCTATCCAAAATCTCAAAATCATCTCTCTAAAGATAATATAAAATATAAGAACCAAGTGGAGGGTTTTAATGAAATAACAGTTCTAATGTTTGTTGTAGTATATGTGTTATTTTGCATGATAATTTATCAAAAATGTTTAATTTTCATTATTCTAATACAGAAAATCAAAGAGATTACATACATGCACTCAGAGGGTATCTTGGCTGGGGAACTGAAGCATGGTCCTCTGGCACTCATTGACAAAGACATGCCAGTCATTATGATAATTATGAGAGACGGCTGCTACTCCAAGTGTCACAATGCTCTGCAACAAGTCATTGCCAGATCGGTAGGTTGCTGAAAACTGTATTTCATGTAGAATAAAACTTGCTGTCACTAAAGCAGATGCTTTAAGACATGCGACAAATCCAACAAGATGAATTTAGTAAATAGCTATGGATAATATTGCTTGTGACTTTGCCTCCATCAGGGTCGGCCCATCATCCTATGTAGCCAGGATGATCCTGAGATGACAAAGAATGTCTACCAGACCATTGAGTTACCACATACTGTGGACTGTCTGCAAGGCATCCTCAGTGTCATCCCCCTGCAGCTTCTCTCCTTCCACTTGGCCGTTCTGCGAGGATTTGATGTAAGCAACTGACACATTTTTGGCTTAGGTTATCACTACAAATTCTCACTTGAATTATGCTTTTTTATTACCAAAACCTTGTACATTTTTGAGAGCTTTGTTCTGGTAATTTAGTAAATGATCTTAACTCAAGAGAAAGAGAGATCAAACATGACTATAACTAAGTCGTTTTGTGTGATTTTATCTAACAGCATTTTCATAATAACATGTTGTGGTCATAATTGTCATTCTTACATATTATAAACTCATGTTTCATTAAAACACAGCATCATGACTCAAATTACAATGACGATCTTAGGCTAATTATGACTTCTGCCTAGAAGGTTCTTTTTTCTCCCACGTTTGTTTGCATATTTTCTGATTGTTAGCTGAATTATACAAAACTTCTGGAGTAATTTGGTGGGAGAATTGTCCATTTGACAGGGAGGAGTCCGTGCATTTTGACAAGGACCTTCATAAAAGGCAAAATACAAATACAAAAACTGGAGTAAAATAATAAATTATCTGCTTAGACTAAAGCAACTATCTGCATGTGACCAGTATGTTTTTTAAATGAAATGTTTTCACCTTTGCCTTAAAATATCTCAGTTTTCATAGTTTACATATATTATTTACAGGAAATAATCAATGATTTGTGTATCATTGTTTAAATTATTTTGAAATGTTATCTTTTTGTAAATTCCTATATCTGTTTCAGCTTGAAGAGGGAAATGAATGCAGTCTTTGTGTAACATAATTTTAGACAAAATTACATGCAGCACATCTCTAGCGGTGTGTAAAATTAAGTGTAAAAAACAGAAAGTGCAGCCATAGTCTGAATTAGAAGATATTATCCCAAACAATCTACTTCTTCTTTTTGCAGGTTGACTTTCCCAGAAATTTGGCCAAGTCTGTGACAGTGGAGTGATAACAAAGGACAGCAGAGGAATATGTTGAGATTTTCAGTGCAATTGAGCAGTTAATCTACAGTGTGTGTGTGTGTGTGTGTGTGTGTGTGTGTGTGTGTGTGTGTGTGTGTGTGTGTGTGTGTGTGTGTGTGTGTGTGTGTGTGTGTGTGTGTGTGTGTGTGTGTGTGTGTGTGTGTGTGTGTGTGTGTGTGTGAGTGTGTGTTTCACCCATTGTGGATCTTTTCCTGTATGAATATAAAACTCGTTAGGACCAGTAGTCCTTGTGGGGACAAAAGACTTGTACACATTCACACTAGCCAAATCGGATTGGTGTGCTGCTCATTTAAACTAATGTGAATGCTTCTACCTGAACATTGGTGCATACCAAAAAGGATCAATGCACCTGAACAGATCTCAGGTCTCTGTCCATTTCCAAATTAACTCTGGTGCAGTTAAGAAATCACAAATCAGACATTAAAATATGGCTTCTATTTCTTATATATTTTTTCTATGTTATAAATACCATCATGCACTAAGAATAGAACTAAAAATGTCAGAGAAATTCTGCTTTGGTCCAAAGATGTGAATGCACTCTTAATGAGATTACAGTTAGGTATGTATTGGTTACAGTTGAGGTTAGGGTTTCATTAGGCCATAATTAATACCAAGGATATCTTCGCAAACTGGTGTGTGTGTGTGTGTGTGTGTGTGTGTGTGTGTGTGTGTGTGTGTGTGTGTGTGTGTGTGTGTGTGTGTGTGTGTGTGTGTGTGTGTGTGTGTGTGTGTGTGTGTGTGTGTGTGTGTGTGTGTGTGTGTCTGTTTGTTTGTTCGTCTGTTCATGTGCTGATTTTTATGTGAGTATGTACAAATGTTTATGATGAAGGTGTGAGTGAGAGAACGGTATATGATAAACTGATGTATTTTTAAAAAAAAGAGAAATGTGAAGTTCGACCAATACACTGCTGAGGAAGTACCAGTGCCATTCAGGCCTTTGCAGAACAATCTATGACAACAACACTAACCAATCCAAAGCAAAACACCATGCCTTTTGTCTTATCTCAAGTTGAGCCAAAAACATATACAAGAGGCATAGTGAAAAAGCATTATTATGAAGTGTTTACAGTAGTGCAATATAACGACCATATGTGCATTATGAATGTACACAATCATGACTGAGGTGATTCTTTGCCTGTTTTGTTCTTTTCTTATTCTGTTTTTATCTCTCTTACTTCTTACTCATTGCATAATTGAAATTTTAGCAACAGTTTTATTCCAGAGAGTTTATTGAATTATGAAAAGTCATCATCCCATAAAAAATGTTTTTTAGCAAAAGCTACCACAACAAAGTTCTGTAATCTAACTTTAATTAGATTTGTTTGTTGTTGCACGTCTGCTCAATTTTATTGTGATATCATTTTAATTTAAACTACGTTGTGTGGTTATTCTGTTAAACAGAATTCCAGTTGGTGGAGCACAAGACATTTGTCAAGCATTTCTATATACCATACTTTAATTACAGTGTAGAACATTCCCATTGATAAACATGCAAAAATGTTAAAAGAGCACTCATGCAACAAATAAATAATACATTGTGGCTTTCGGTAAGTTTTGTTTTCTCAGCCATTGATGATGATGATGATGATGATGATGATGATGATGATGATGATGATGACGATGATGATGATGATGATGATGATGATGATGATATTCTATATTTATCTGATTTTTATTTGAGGGGCTTCAGAGAAGGCTTGATTTTGTATCTTTATGATTATATTTTATACTGTATGTTTTATAGACATGAACAGGAACTATCAATCAATAAACAAAGAAAACATTCTACCAAAGTGTGACCTTGCTTTTGGCAGTTAATTCCTTCCTAAAATATAGTGTACACAGTATATTATAGAAAGAAACGCCACATTATGTTATATTTATTTATTTATTTATTTATTCAGTTTATTTTCTTCTTTCCAGACATGTTATTACAACAGATTTTACTTTCATCAGTGTTGGAACATCAACAACAACATCCGAAAAGAAAAAAAAGGGTTGACGGTAGAAGCCATTGGCTTGTAAGGTTCCCATCCCCTAAATCAACAACATCTCTCTCATTGCAGCACATTGTCAACCAATTCATACTTTGCATGTCACAAATCAATTTAAATTATTTTATTCTGGTACATTGTTGTTTTAATCCGTCAACTTGGTCCAATAGGCATGCATCTTTGCACACCTCTTTGTCAGTTCTTGAGAACAGTCCAAATTTTGTTAATGTTCATTTTGTTATTCCTTTCAAGGGTTGTTTCTGGTCAATTTTATGATTTAAGCGCCGCTGGAGCAGTCATAACATCTTGCATATGCTCAGTTACTGCACAAAGGTTACAGTGACATTTTTTTCGCATATTACTATATGTGTGTGTATAAATAATATGCATAGCAATACTAGCTTTAAAACAAATACAGTATAAGAGGCTGATGAGATGGCACTTACTGTATAGTGAAATGCAATTTGTTGGAGCGATTACCTCCAGTAAGGTTGTTGTGTTTTTATCACCCTTCATCGGTTAGTCTGTTTGTTTTTTAACATATTTTAAAATGTTCAAAATGCTTTTCAATGAAAATGTGTAGACAGGTAGTCCTTGAAGCAGACAAAGAGTAATTACATTTTGAGCTGGCTCTGGACCAAAGTATAGATCAAGGAAGAATTTTGATTTATCACATTATTGTATATTCAGAATAGATGAAAGGTACCCTGACATAGAATAATTACACACACAGGTCCAGAGAGTGAATTTTAGACACTCTGGGCACCCATCTAGAGTTCTTATTTTTCCCACTTAATGAAAATATTTTGAAGCACTCTAGTTCAGTAGCAGTTGTCCATAAATATACTAAAATAATCCTACATCAACAACAGGACAGGTTTTAGTACCTGTCTAAACATTGTCATGACTTTAATTAGCAACATATAGGTCCATTCAGAGTGCATACTTCATAGTTTTAACTGAACTATGTGCACGTATATCCCTGTAATCTTTCTATTTCCATGTACCTACCTAAACTGACTCTATAACAAAACCCCCACTGCAGCAGCTGGATCTAACCTTTAGACAGCAACTCTATCTGGTCTATCTGCCACTCGTTCTCTGTCTCTCTCTTTCCCTTGCCCTGTCTCTATCTCCATTATATTTCTTTTCCACCCAACTGGTCAAGGCAGATGGCTGCCCTCCAGAGTCTGGGTCCTGCCCAGAGTTTCTTCCTGAATGAGAGAGTTTTTCCCTGCTGCTGTTGCTTATGCTTGCTTTCGAGGGTTAAAGGCCTCCAACGTCACTATTTCTTGTCCCTGTGGCCTCGCTCTTCCTTCTCCACTCCTTTCATTTATGCAGATATTCTGTTTTACTTTGGCTAATCTTCATGCCTCTCCTCTCCAACACATTCAAAATGTTCCTCCATTGCAGATCACAGTGTCACTAGTGAACATCATGGTCCATGAGGATTCCAGTCTAACTTCATCTGTCAGCCTATCCATCACCACTGCAACCCTGATCAGTCCAATCTCTACCTTGAACTACTCTGTCACACCTGCAGCACACCTCACCTCTGTTCTGTTGCCCTCCTGTATAACCTATACTAGTCTAACGTGATCCAATTGAAGAAAGTTAGTCTTAGTCACCCAACATGTAGCCTTAAAAATTTACACCCAATAAATTTATGAATCTCCTTCTAGGATCCACCTACAACCTACCTCTAAAGAAATAGTCATCAAAAGACGTCAAGGTATTTTATTTCAATTTTTAAAAAAAGAGGGAAACACATACAAAAAAAAAATTAAGAAGCATCCAATCCATAGAGGAAGCGAAAACATTTTTTTCTGCATCCGTATTTTAGTTCTTGGTTAGAAAGAATAGTTTGCGCCCACGTAATTTATGCGTGATGACGTCATCCGCATGCTCGCTGCTCTCCCCTTGTTGTGGCGTTCCCTTCCTCAGCACCCGTAGCTCCGAGCTGCCGCTAGAGTTAGCAGGGAACGTCGGGGAGGACTTCATGTCGTGACAACCTGCTTGCCAGAACTTTTCCTCGTCTGGGTTGTGCCTGGAAGACGGAGAAAGGATTTAATCTGTGTTTTTCGATGCATGGGAGTGCCCTACGAACGGCGAAGGGAGAAGGTAGGACCGGGTCAGTGCCCGCCGCTGCCGCGTCCTCTGCCGTCCGTTAGTCCGTCGGTGCTTTCAGTTCAGCCCCGGCCCGACTACCGCAGTGCTACCAGCAGAAGTGAAAAAGATGGGTAGTGTCGGCCCAAATTGGGTTATAAGATACCAAACATTATGTGGATTTAATCGGCGGTGATGTTAGTGTGACTGTGTTACACTTGGGCTGTGTGAACCGATTATTTATGGCTCCATGAGCCGCCGAGTGCCAGCGGTGCTTCGGCCGCGGTGTGTCATCCATGGGTGACTTCATACCTCCGTGTGTGTGTGTGTGTGTGTGTGTGTGTGTGTGTGTGTGTGTGTGTGTGTGTGTGTGTGTGTGTGTGTGTGTAGGAGTAACATTAGGTACGCTCCGTGCAGAAATAGAGATAATACACTGTAATAAATAAATTACACATGGTCTCATGCTGATGTAAGTACAGTCAAATTAATAGCACTTTTGTTGCAGTGTGCTCATGTTTAATCCCAGGTGAAAATAGCGACTGCTATGAATAAATCTCACTTTAGTGCTACACGTCATCTTCAATTAGTTTACTGGGTGTGATACTCCGTGGAGAAAAACGATATTGCTTATCAGCTGTGTGTAAACACCAGATCACACACAGTTTGAAAAGCATAAAACGTATATCAGGTTTTCCGCATCAACACAAAAGGCTAGTCTTAGTGACATTGCCTTTAAATGTCATTCATCCAGCTGTACAGTGGATAAATGACAGTGGCTGCACATTTGTAAGTCAGATGATGGAAAAAACTTCAACATTCATGAACTTGTTAATGTTTTAAGACCTAATGATGAACAGCACTGCTGATCCAGAGAATGAAAGAAAACCTGTCTTCAGTGTTTCTAAAAGGTCACTAGAAAACAAACTTTGGTGCCTGTAAATCAGTGAATCAGGATTATCTCAATTCAGTTTCTGTAAGTCAAGTTAGATCCTAAGAGGGTAATTGCAATATGTGAACCAAGAATACAGTATTACATAAATTGAAGTCCCTCGCAATGGAGGAATGGGCTACAATTCTGGCTATGAATGTTGTCTGGCAAACCTACAGAAGGTCACAGCAGCAAAAGGGTCTCTAAAAGGTAATAGACATGCTGTTATTGGGCTATTTTGAGACTGAAACAATCGGTAAAGTAGCGGGGTTTTTTGTTGATTGATTTAGTCATTGCAACTTGTTTATTTAACATATTTTGTTGATCACTTTTTGTCATTAAAACTCTTACTCTGTGGGTTTGCTTCCTGCAGTGTCTCTGAGGCATGTTTCAACACATCAGGCACATGTACATGAGATTTCTCTGTTCTGTCAAGTCAAGTAAGGAACATTGTGGCATTGAGGGTTTTTAGTCAGGACTACAGCAGAACTGCCCAATAGTCACATATACATACATACATACATACATACACAAACAGATACATACATGCATACATATACGTACATACATACTTACTGTACAGACATATATATATATACATACATACATAATTACATAAATATGTACATGCACACACACGCGCACACACACACACATAATACATGCACTGGGTTGCAAAGGTATCACTAATGTTTTTGGCATAATTTGTAGAAAAACTAAAAACAAAACATTTTTAGAAGAGATTGCCAATGTCTGAGACATATTTAATTGTTTATTTTTTCTCTGTCAGCCGTTGTAAGTCTGATTATTTTTTAGAGGACTAGCCACAATTTTTTTGTTCAGCTAATTCCAAATTATCACATTCTTATTAAAATAAACCGCTGCAAAAACACATTGGAGTAAATGAGATTCAAGAATAGTACAGCAGGTACAAGATGACCATTGGCTTTAATGGACACGGGGCAGTTCTTCAGGCAATTCAACACATTCTCACCATCCCACAATGAGAATTTCCATTGCCCTGTCATGTATTCAGAGGAAAAACACCACTCTGCCTGCACCGCGAGTGACTTACTCAAATATAAAACAACATACAGTTGTTAAAATTAGATTATTACACAATAAATGAGAGTTGTGCATAATGTAAAAAACAAAGAATAAAGAGTAAAAATGATGGTCATTTACCTTTTAACTGCTGTCCTCGTTGTTTTTTGCCCTCTTTGGTTCATGCGCTCTTGCCACACCATGCCGAACAACAGAGTGAATTCTAGCCCTCCTTTGGGACTTCTCCAACCACCCACACAATGCCTTAAACTCCTTAAACTTCCTTTTGTTTTAATAACATGGCGATTGTAGATGCATTACAGCCATATTCTTTGGCGAGATCAACCAAACGCAACCTTTTTCATGCTTTTCTATTATGTCTTTCTTTGTTTGTATGCACAAAAAAATTATTTTCTTCGTCATTTCTTTTCTTCTTTTCTCTGTCACTTTCTTGGGGTCCATAGCGATTGAGAATACTCTAAAAGTTTATATATTTGCGTAAAACTATCAGAACACCTCATGGGTTGAGGGCCGAATGACGAGGACGCTGCATAGACACCTATCTAGCTCCACAGAGGTCCCTCTTAGCCAATGGGATTCCAGGATGCTAGGTAATAGCCAATGGCAGAGCAGCTATAAGAATGTTGCGTTCAGGAACCTTTGGAAGCTGCGAGTAGCAGCCCACTGTATTTTTACCTTTTGTAACTCGAAACTTCTTTCATAAATAGAGGCAATATTTTCCTGTTGAGTTGTTTTGTAAGTAGAAAATTTTATATGTAGAGTCATTCGTAAGTAGAGGTACCAATGTACTTGCTGTACGTTAGAAAGAGGTTCTTACATGCTAACTCTACAGCAGCAGAAAAGTTTTTCCTTTTTAATATATCCTTTCATTCATCATCTGAAAATCATGGTTTTTGAGTTTTCCCAGAAAATTAAATTTTATGGTGACTGAAAGTTAACTTCTCCATACCGTTAAGCTCAGCAGCAATAGAGGACATATTTAATTATGCATTTGTTGTCAGTCTGTTTGCGTGACACTCTTCTGTGTTGGACGTGCAATGCCTTTTTACTTTTGTTTCTGATGAAAAGTTAATCAGAAACAAAATAAGCATTGCTTTCAATCTACACAAATTACCCAAGTGAATTTCCAGGTAAACACAGTGGTGTTATTTTAAGACCCTGGTGTGTATAAAGCTGTCGTTAGCATCTTTCCTTTTTCAGTTTCTCTAGTGCAGCAGCATGCTTGATGAAACTTTGTAACTCCGCTACATCAGGATGAGATGAAGAGTCTTCAGGTCGTATCAATCTGGTATCAGCCTGCTAATTAAGCCGATGTTACGTCTAAGTTAAGCTAAGTGTAGCTTTTAATGCATAAGGAAAACAGATTATTGCATCTTGTTTCACATTAAAATAACTCAGTAACATTAATAAGTGGCCCAGAGTTAAGGTACAGTCCAACACTGCCGTTGTTCGTGTTGTGAAGTGGTGCAAGATGTAATCCAGCTAACTCCAAATGACCACTGTTTTATTTAATCTATAAAACCCTATAAAAAATCCTTGAAGATTGGGTAGAAAATTACATCTATAAAAATGTCACTGCTGGGACAACATGGCGAGGATTGGGAGATGGAGCGATGAATTCTCGCCATTCCAAAATGGTGTGTCTATCCTGTGTACCCACAGGAACGACATGCTGCCCACTCTCTTGTTGGATACATGTAACGACTCTGAGTCGTGACATATCTGCCAGCTGCCAGTGGCACCATAGTAGGCCTTCACATTGGAAAGCAATCCAAAATTATGTGAGGCATGATGGACTTAAGGCTCAGTGACCTTGCCCTGGTGTTGTTCTCACTGACTTTGTGTGTGGGGTGAGGTATTTGTATGTGACTGTATTTTCATGTGTGTGCATGCCCAGTTTCTGGAGGCTACTGATGTCACAGTTGTGAAATGAATAGTGATGATTCCCAACCTAAAGACAGTTTAAAGCGTGGGGCTGGTTGAGTGTGCATAATCGTCCTCCATAGAGTAGCAGCTCTCACTGGACCGTGGTCTGTAGGTTGCTCCTATCGGCTCTGGTGCTGGGTGGTATCCGACCGATCACACCTAGATTTAATGTCGGTACACGTAAAAGAAGAACAGTATTTTCCGCACTATAAGGCGCACCTAAAAGCCTATAATTTTGTCATAATCCTCTAGTGCACCTTACAATCCGATGGGCCTTGTATATGGATTAATATTAATATTAGTATTGGTTACAAACAAGATCGCTGAAAAAAAGGCGGCAGTCATGCTGCACTATGTCACCAGGGGCACCCTCAGACAGTATTCAGGTCGTACTACACCCCCTAACAACGGTAGTCAAGGGGCGTCGCCGAAGTGCCGACTCTCACTCCTGCTGTTTGACGGCAGAGCAGCCTGCTGAGAAGAACACCGGATTATCGGCTACGACAACGTAGCAAAACATTGGGAATTTTCGACAATTCTATTAATAAAGTTTGATCGACTGACTGATCTCAGTATTTCCCAACTACTGTGGCGCCGGAAATAACCCACTTTAAAGTTAATTGGTCTAAAAAATGTGAGTGTCAGTACTGGATTCTAGTGATGGTCAATTCTAGTAGTTTGCGGAAACACGGAGAAACTGGCATAAAGGCGATTGAAAGGCCCTCAAAGCTGAACTTCCAGCCTTTTCTGAAATTTCAAGAGCAGAGTCACTGCTAGACAACGGTACCTGGTGTGCTGCACTGATTTGCAAATGTAGTTGATAGTTCTGGCGGAGGGGCGCATTCAGGCTTGTGTATTATGTCTGCAGCGACGTGCTGTGAGATTCACAGTGAGACACCGACGTTAAAGTCAGTTCTAGGAGTAAAACAGCGTCACATTTGCCAGTAAATTAGCAGCCTGACATTAAAAACTGGTTAAAATTGTTTAGACAGCAAATAGCAACACCTCACCTCCAACTGGACTACCGATCGATTGAAACAATATTTAATAAACGAAGACGAACGTCGCTGCTTCAAAGTTCAGATCAGGAAATAATCCACCCTGTTCGAACTGAGTGGACTCGTAATGAATTCCACCAGTTTTAATGTCAGGTTTTTTAATATGCGTGTTGACTTCTTTCTAAGATGGCAACGTGATCAAGTGATCAGGTTTCCTTGATGAGGCTCAGAATCGCTTCATTGAACTAACAATAGCCTTTCACAGCTGACTAAAGGTACTCATAGTCATGAATGCTGTAGTGGACGGATAGCGCAACTACAGCCACTAGTTTTTTAAATCTATTTTAATATTTTTTATTATATGCGCCTTATAATCCGGTGCACCTTATAGTGCAGATAATACTGTAATACAACTTTAATTTTGTAAAATCATTTAAGCTCTGTATTGTTATAATCTGCAAAGCTGTTCTTAGGCCCCTGTCCACACGATGCCGGAACTTTTTGAAAATGCAACTTTTTTGTTGCGTTTACGCCTTCTGTCCACACGACAACGCAGATATCCGGAACGAAAACGCAACTTTTTGAAAACGCTGGCCTAGTTGGATTTTTTTTTTTAAACGCTGGGTCTGCGTTGTCGTGTGGACGGTGTATCCAATACTGCCCCACATGGTTTGGCATGCTTATAGCTGTCTTCGAAAACGCACTGCTGCGTTTACATGTGGACGGAGATTTTTTTGAAAACGCTGTCTGTGTGGATGCGAATCGTTTTCGATGCGTTTTTAAAAAGCTGCGTTTTCAAAAAACTCTGTCATCATGTGGACGGGGCAAAGATAGAGACAAAGATATGTTAATTACAGGTTCAAATGGCTTTCTTTGAACAAATTTGAAGTTTGTTGTTCTTTATGGAGCCATGATATTCTTTTTTTTTTTTTGTATGGATAGTTAATGTAATGGCACAGGTTTAAAAGAGAACTAAATTGAAACATTAGCTAATTTAAACTGCTTAAATGTCTGACAAGATCTGCAAGTGACAGGGTTTCATCTGAACTGACATGAAGGAAAGAAGATGGGCTCATACTGAAGTCTTATCAAAAGAGATTGTCACAATGGACTTGACCTGCTGTAAGGACTGCAATCTTTGAACACAGAATACAAAATGTCTTTTAATTGACAATTTGCATGAACAGAATTGACATAATGGTTACATCATGAATGTCAAATCTAGAGTTTTGGGTGTTTTATTGTGCTTTCAAAATTTTGTCTTTAGTTTTAATAGTAACATTTCTTCGCATTATTTTTACAGGTCAGAGTGTTTATGTCTGGATAGACCAGCAGAGCTAACCCAACATCTCTCATCAGTGGGAGATTCGTGTTCCATGCAAAGCAGCTTCATGTTTCAGATACCAGTCATGCAGACACTGTGTGCTTTGGATGACATACTTTATACTTAAGGCTTTCCTAGAAGTTCCGTTCATATTTTCGGTGGCACAATAAATGGTGAAGGTCATGAGTGATGCTGGTCTGTTGTTTGTTACTCACCCCCCCCCCCCCCAGCTGGCTGCAAACAAAGGCTTTAGGCCCATAGAAGCGTCACTGAGGAAGTTCGATATCGTGGTACTTCCATACTTGTTTGGAAAAGCTTACATTTTAAAATGCACTATAACATGATAGATTGTTGTTTTGAACAATTTTGTTGCAGAAAGTCATGTTACTGAAATAAAATGATTTTATGATAAATGTTCTTACTATACACTCCTATTGGCACTCAGATGTAAGCAGTGGTACTTGTTTTGTTTTCTAACAAAAAAGTGCTGTGTGCATAGTAAGTAGTAAGAGTTACTTCCCTCAAAGTCGTAAGAGTTACTTCCCTCAAAGTCTGTAGTTCGAGTTTCAAACCTGTTGGGTGGAATTTGTACAACCATTGGTCACATTCTCTGCGGTGCATTGTCTATCTATTGTAATGTGTTGTGTATTCATTAGTCTTTATATCCTGTAAACCAGTGATGTGTCTCACTTTTAGCCTCCCTGCAATGGCCTAGATTTGTGCTGGGGTCATTATTATTCATTTTCATGACTCATGTTCTTTCAGTTTTAGAGAGTTCTCCAGTGCCTGCTGGCCAGACCCATAAGTGATGCCTTTCAGAGCTTCATTGTAGTAAAGGGTGTACCTGTGCCTGGCTTTGCAGCAGGTAAAGGTTTGTCCGTATTCAGTGTTTTGCAGTAAAAGTTGTCACATTTTGTGATTAATGGATCCTTCGTGATATATATCAGCTTAATGAATGTGCAAAATAATGTTGGAAGACAATCAATCAATCAAGTTTTATTTATATAGCACTTAATCATGGCAGCAGACATTTCAAAGCGCTTTAACAGACAGAGAAACCCAACTGAGCCCTCCAGAGCAAGCATTAGCGACAGTGGCGGGGAAAAACTCCCTCGATGAGGAAGAAACTCCGGGCAGGACCCAGACTCTTTTGGGCGGCCATCCGCCTCGACCAGTTGGGTGGAAAAGAAATCAAAGGAAGATAAGAACAGCATCAGAGAGAGAGAGACAGAGAGAGAGAGTGACAGATAGGCCAGATAGAGACAGTATCAATATGGTTAAGGTTGCTAAAGTCAAGGCACAATTACAGCTGCGTGGATGACTGTATGGCGGCACGGAGGAAGAAAGGAAGCAGGACCCCAGCCGATGGATAGATGAGGGGTGGTACTGGTGGGCTTGGAGAAGAAGGTCCACACTACATGGAGAGATGGGGGTGATACTGGTGGGCTCGGAGGTGCAGGTCCACAGAGGAAGGTCCACGGCGGCTGGGCGGATGAGGGGTGGAACAGTAAGATGACACCAAGGAAGAGAGGCAGCAGGACCCCAGTCGATGGTTAGGTGAGGGGTGATACTGGTGGATGGGAGGTGCAGGTCCACAGCAGATGGTCCACAGCGGATGGGTGGATGAGGGGTGGAACAGTATGGTGGCGCCGAGGAAAAAGGAAGCCGGGCCCCAGCCGATAATTAGGTTAGGGGTGGTACTGGTGGGATGGGAAGAGCAGGTCCATAGCAGATGGGCGGATGAGGGGTGAACCTGAGAAAAACCTGGGAGAAAAGTTTTAAGTCTAGTCTTAAATAGTGAGAGGGTGTCTGCCCCCCAATGTTTGCATTGACTCAGTGTCAGGCAACAATCTAAAATATCAGTGTTTTCCTGTGAGGGTAAAGTGCTGTGTACTTCTTCTATGCCCTGTTGAATTCATGGCCTAGAATCCATCCTGCCTTAATGTCAAGAAGTACTTGAATTTTATCTTAATTAAGCACAGCCAAAGTCCTAGTATGTTCTTATTTTCCTGCACTTGCATTTTAGAAAAGTGATGTAATAAAGTGTTTAATCAGATGGGGAAGTTGTGCTTGTGAGTCAAGATCAAAATATTCATTAAAACCCTTCTGTCTCTACCTTTTATTGTGTATATATTTGAGGAGGCCACATAGAGATTAAACTAGAAACAAGAACAAAGCCGAGGAAAAGTGAGAGAAGCAGAAGGAAAATCAAGGTCTTTGCTGCTTTTTGCCTTTGGGTGTAGTGGCAAAGCCAGCTGTATTTACACGTGACGAGGAGGAGGACGAGTAGAAAAAGCCAAAGAGGCAAAGGAAATAGAGATGAGAAGGATAAATATCTCATCTGAGTAATCGTGTGCTTACATACTGCATGCATGGCTACTAACAGGAGCGATTTGCTCAGAAGAGTCTCCTAAGCAGCCAGTTAGACGTGGTGGGAGCATCACATTTGTTTAGAAGAACGTGTGGGGTTTTCATTCCTCCACCTAATTCGTCAATTTGAAGGTGTATTTTAGTATTTTATAAAGCAATTCATAAAAGAGGGGGAAATATAATGCTCAGGAGTATTTTAAACCCCAGGTTTATAATTTTAGCAAACAATTCAATACAAACCAACAAAAGAAACAGGGCAGAAATACAAGATAAGAAGCAGAGACCCTGCAGGAGTGGATTCAGTACCACAGGAGGAAACACCTCTAGAGGATTCATGAGAAAACGAGATGTTACTGCCAGGTTTTGAAGCTCCAGGTTTAATATTTTGGCCATTTCCATTTGGATGTTTGGGCTATAAGTGACTGTTTGGATGTGAGGCTGAAGCTGGGGAGGATTGAAAGGTGGATCTGATGAAAACTATGCACAGGTTATCATGGTAATAATAATGACAAATCAGCCCAAAAGCATATAATTTATATTATTCTAAATAAGACTAGTTTCTTCTTTGTCTGTTTTGGACTGGGGAGCTTGCTCAACCATATTTGATTTGCCCATTGGGAACAAAGTGGGGGGGCCCGCTTGAGAGGGTTCCATGCCTTGCATACACTTATCCTTGTCACCATCATGTTTCATTTGTGTTGGATTGCTTCATTTCCAGAACTGAACTCAAATACAGTACCATTCACTATGGAATATATTCTTCTTTTCTTTTCGGCTTTTCCCTTCAGGGGTCGCCACAGCAAATCAGTTGCCTCCATCTAACCCTGTCTTCAGCATCCTCTTCTCTCACACCAACTACCTTCATGTCGTCTTTCACTACATTCATAAACCTCTTTCTCTTCCTCTAGGCCTCCTGTGTGGCAATTAAAACTTAGCATCCTTCTACCAATATATTCACTATCTCTCCTCTGGACATGTCCAAACACTCTCAGTCTGGCCTCTCTGACTTTATCTCCAAAACCTCTAACATGTGCTCTGATGTACTCATTCCTAATCCTATCCATCCTGGTCACTCCCAAAGAGAACCTCAGCATCTTCATCTCTGCTACCTCCAGCTCTGCCTGCTGTCTTTTCCTCATTGCGCTGTCTCTAGACCAAACAACATCACTGGCCTCACCAGTTTTGTACACCTTTCCTTTCATTTTAGCTGAAACTCTTCTATCACACATCACACCTGACATTTTTCTCCACCCGTTCCATCCTGCCTCTACACGCTTCTTCACCTCTTTTCCACACTCTCCATTGCTCTGGACTGTTGACCCTAAGTACTCAAAATCCTCCACCTTCTTGATCTCTTCTCCCTGTAGCCTCACTCTTCCACTTGGGTACCTCTCATTCACACATGTACTCTGTCTTACTGCGGCTAACCTCCTCTCCTTTCCAGGACAAACTGCCACCTCTCTAGTTTCTCCTCCACCTCTTCCCTGCTCTCACTACAGATCACAATGTCATCTGCAAACATCATAGTCCATGGAGATTCCTGTCTAACCTCGTCTGTCAGCCTGTCCATCACCATTGCGAACAAGAAGGGGCTTAGAGCTGATCCCTGATGCAGTCCCACCTCCACCTTGAACTCCTCTGTCACACCTACAGCACACCTTACCACTGTCTCACAGTCCTCACACATGTCCTGCACCCCTCTAACACACTTCCCTGCTTCCCTGCTTACAATACCACAGTTCCTCTCTCAGCACCCTGTCATAAGCTTCCTCCAGATCTACAAAAACACAATGCAGCTCTCTCTGCCCTTCTCTGTACTTCTCTATCAACATCCTCGAAGCAAATACTTCATCTGTAGTACTCTTTTTTTGGCACAAATGCTCACTTCTGCCCTTAGTCTAGGTTCAGCTACTCTTTCACATAACTTCATTGTATGGCTCATCAGCTTTATTCCTCTGTCATTGGCAAAAATCTGCACATCTCCCTTGTTCTTAAAAATTGGCACCAGCACACTTCTCCTCCATTCCTCAGGCATCTTATCACTATCTAACATTGCATCAGCTGTGTTGTTGTGAATAAAACAAGTCCAGGTGTTATTATAGCATCTTGTTATTCTGCACACATCCACCCAACTGCACAACAGATCGATGAATGTCAGTTCGTACTCATAAAGGTATGGGTGCATCTACAACAACTTAATCTACACACCCTGCAAGTACTGAAGAGTGTCATGTATGACTTTACAGTGTCAATACAAGTTAATAGATAGTCATGAGATCTCAGGAACTCCACGCTGTGATCTGCCTTTCCACAAACATTTACTCCACTGATGGAGTGGAGTAAATGTGGATTTGCAGAAAGTGTCTTTCAGAAAGACTTTCTGCAAGTCTTTCTGAAAGGTACATGCAGAAAGAAGACTCTTTCACATGGAGATCTGATGACAACACTTGAACAAAGTCCCTTTTGCACAGTGCCTTTGTTTGTTCACACTGAACAATACAGGGCAGGAACAGCATCGCTCCAGTGTATGATTTGAACAGGCATGCTGGCATTTTGTCAGCAAAGGAAGCATGATGTTTAACAAAGTGGTATCTTGGTCCTGTGTTAAACATGCTTTATGAAGAATGTAAATAATTAAAGTGACAAAAAAAACTATTTACTTTCATTCCATTCTCTAATCAGGTGATAAGGAAGTCCAAAACCTTTGTCGGTCACCACATTTGGAAGGAATTTTCTTTTCATTTAGTTTTTGTTTTAGTTTCTTTTACCTTTTAACCTTGCAGTCACACAGTTGTGCAATTTGTTATTACTATTTACACAGAGGTGGAAGAAATAGATTCTCCATTCTGTTAAGGAAGAGTAAAACACACCCTTAAAACCCTTTGAGTCATGCTATCAGTCACTTTCTGATTTGTCTAAAAATGAAGTGATGCCAGGGACTGAGCGATGGAAACATGCTGAGCCCTTCTATTGACTGGATTTTATTTTACTTCTTGCAGACAGTGCTGGTGGTCCTGACTGTGTGGCAGGATGAGTGAAGCAGAGGGCCAGTTCTACAGCGTTCAGGTGGGAGACTCCACCTTCACTGTGCTCAAGCGCTACCAGCAGCTTCGCGCCATCGGCTCTGGGGCCCAGGGCATTGTCTGGTGAGAAGCTGGACTTTATGTAGCCTGTTACTGATTATGTCACCATCTAGAGTGTTGTTGAGGTTCTAGTGACCATGTGGACTACATACCATAATAAAATCACAGGTTTACATCCGTCCATCCAACAATCTAAACAGGGTTTTCTCAATTTGCATCAACATTCCTGACCCTGTCGCCATCCCAGGTTAGATGAGATATATGACCCCTCTAGCAAGCTGTGGGTCCACCCTAAAGACTCCTGTGAGTTGGACATGCCCAAATAACCCCAACCTCCACTGGCTTGAGGGGTGAAATTAGGTTAATAGCTGTAGTGTGGTGCTGGCCGATGTTATCAGTAACACCTGTGCTATTTCTGCTATAACCAATTGTATTATATAGTATTGTATAGTAACAGGATCGGTTGTGCACAAGACCCATCACAGCAGTATTAGACAGAATTGGTAAGTGTGTGTAGTGAGCACTTAAAGTAGAGCTAGATAAATTTATATTTACCACTATATCTGCCATCATTACCTGCCCCGATGGTCTTCTGAAGGGTAGACAGGAAAACAATCTCTTCTTGTGCCCATTTTAAAAGATGACTGAAAAAGGAAGGTCATTTTTCTTATTTGACAAAGTGCTTTGCAAGATGCATTCCTTTTTTTTCGTAGTAACCTTTCTCCCTTTCTGTTCCTTTCTTCATAAACTGTATGAACAGCTCTGCTCTAGATACAGTCCTTGGCATACCGGTGGCAGTGAAAAAGTTGTGTCGGCCCTTCCAGAATCAGACCCATGCTAAGCGGGCCTACAGGGAGCTGGTGCTGCTCAAATGTGTCAACCACAAAAATGTAAGTGTTAGGAAACAACATGAAAAGTTACGATTTGAAAACTCTGTCTAAATAGTAAATGTATTTTATGTGCCTTTTGGTCTTCTGACCAAATCTTCGTCATTTGAAGTTTGCTTTCTCTTCTGTGACCCCTTCATTTAAAATACGTGCTTTGTTTTGTCATTTCATAATGCTTGCTTTCGGCTGTAGAAGTTAAGTTACTGCTAGTGAAAATGAAAAAACAAAAGTAAGAAAGTAACAAAATAGTCAAGTGTAAAGGAATTAAAAATTACTTGTATTTGTAAGAATTTATAGACAACAGTTTGTTAGCATCTTTTTCTAGACTGCAGGCAGGAAAACTATAAGCAGAAACTGCCTGAGTGAGATCATTATCTGCAGACAACAAGTCTTTACTGCATTACAAATGGCTCACATGCAGCATTAAACAACTTGTAGTGTCAACCATGTGATGTGAGGGGAAAACAACTAACAACAAAAGTAACACAGAAAATAAAATGTCGTTATAAATCATTTCACAGCTGTGCTTGTTATGCGCCCAAAAGACACACCTTCCAGTTGTTATTGTGGTCATGATGGAGATGAAATCCCTCCTGCTCTGGGCTAATGCACTGATTCCAGCCAAGCCAAGTCGGAACATGTGTATGGAAAGGCATCATTAGTGCTCGGCTTCCAGTTGGCCAGCTTTCCACAGTGAAGTGGATGTAGATAGGGGAGTAACAGAGTGCACTAATGGCCAGTCTCTCTTCTTTCAGATTATACGTCTGATCAATGTGTTCACACCACAGAAGTCCCTGGAGGAATTTCAGGACCTGTGAGTATTAGTGGAGTAAAATGTGATTCCTGTAGGACTACATCTTTTTAGAACACTTATCATCCCTGATTTTGCTGTCAACCTCTACGACGTTACTAATGTACTCAGATACCTTTACAAATTCTCTCTTCTTTAACTGCCTCTTTTCCATTGGTGTTCTTTTGTGACATTTATTTTTCTTCTTCTCTGACCATTTGCACTATTTAGCTGATTTTCCTTCCTTCCTCACCTTTTAGGTATCTGGTGATGGAGTTGATGGATGCCAGCCTATGCCAAGTGATTCACATGGATCTGGATCATGAGAGGATGTCCTATCTACTCTACCAAATTCTCTGTGGCATCAGGCATCTGCACTCTGCTGGCATCATCCATAGGGTAACAGCACTGTGTTAAATCAGGAATAAAGAGCTGTCCACAACACACTGAAAAAAGATCTCAGAGTAACTTACTTAAAACGCAACACAGATAACAGATTTCAACTGGTTTTAACTTAGTTTACCACTTTATCATATATCAAAAATTTACTTCATGAGGCCAACGTGAAAGCAATGTTGGTTTACTTAACTGGAAGAGTGTTAGGTCCATCTTTTTGACTTTAATTTGATTTTCCCCAAATGGCACAGCAGTTTTTTTTGTGTACGTTTCTGTGATGTAATGTAAAAATTGTAATCAACTTTATTAAGCCCATAGGAAATTGTAAGTCCACTCTAGTATACACTGGTGGTTAGTCACATGCGCATAGTGGGTACATCCCATAACACACAAAGACAGGGGGCCTGTAGGCATGCAAGCGATGGGGAGGTAGAGCAGCGGGCAGCTCCTTTGTGGTGCGCCCCAAATGAGAAGCTTATAATTGGGGTGGCAGCTTGCTCAGGGGTGCCTCGGCAGTACTCAGTACTCCCACTGCCAGCTCACACTCTGAAATTTTTGTCACAGGTCTGAAGACACAGGTCTTCAACCGGCGACCCTTCCAGTCCCCAGCCCAATCCTTAGTGGACTGAACTAAGAGAAAAATAAAAACAGAGACTTTCCCCATCAAGGAATCAAACCCCAGTCTCCTGAGTGACAGGCAGGAATACTTACCACTGAACTAACACGGAGTGATGAGTAGAGTGATAAATTTTCCCTCTCCTCAGGACCTGAAGCCAAGTAACATTGTGGTCAAGTCAGATTGCACTCTCAAGATCTTGGATTTTGGCTTGGCAAGGACAGCCTGCACTAACTTCATGATGACCCCCTATGTGGTGACGAGATACTACCGGGCACCAGAGGTCATACTGGGAATGAAGTACAAAGAGAATGGTAAAAAAAGAGTGCTTTACACATGTCATGTTTATAAAGTGTTGGAATGAAGTGAAAGAAATGAATGAAGCTCCACTGCACAAACAGCTTCACACTGTTTGACATCAACTATTGTTATTGCTTGATTTAGGGAATATTACAGTATATTAGTACATCTATCTTTTGTTATAATGGTCTATACAGCACGATCAGTTTTGAGAAGAGTACCTGTTTGATACATTATATATTCATGTCTTCACAACTGAACAGGTGGTTTAGTCTGTTAATAAAAGTGTTTTAACAGCCATGTTTTAAGTCACTGGTCGCTGATCTGGTATCAGTTTGGCTGCAGCTGCTAGAAAAATCTTTAAATGCTTTGTTTGTATTCTTTGTTTCTTATTGGTCTCATTCTTTCCTGTCTGCTTACAAACCTGCTTCAATGGATCTGTCGTCTTTGATCCTCAAAAATACCAAATCCTGTATTGCTATTGCTATGTTCCATTTTATAATGGAACATACAACAATGCGGGGAAAGGGATAAGAAGCCATAGTTTGACAGTCTACAGTCTTGATTGAAATAAAATCTCTGCTAAAGAGAAAGCTGTATGTTTGTAACACTAGTCATCACATTTTATCTTTTATTTTAGCTAACATTCATCTGCCTTTTCAAATGAGTAGCTATTATGTTGACTATTAAGGACATGAAAGCTACAGATTGTTTTCGGTTAAAAGTGGAAGTAAAGGTTTTCTGTGGAAATTATCAAGACATGGCTACAGGATAATTTTGGAATTTGATACGTTTTCTTTATCCCAGTTTGAAATCTTAAGAAAACATGCTGTGAAATATTGCAGTAGATTGTAACTTAGGAAATAAGATTTTTGTTTTATTTTTCACAGTTGGCAATAATGGGCCTACATAAAACTGAGGCAGAACTACAAACAATGTCCTAATAATGTCAGGTCCCCTCAGCTAAAAGCTGGGGCCTTGGCCCAGTCAAGAGTGAAACTACCATGTTTGACCCATCTAGTCAGACCAGTCTGTAGACCAGATTGGAGAACAGAGAGCTTCTAGCTTCAGTGAAAATGAAAGAGAGGGAAAAGAAGAATGTAAGAATGCTTGTCACATACACACATTCTGAAGCAAACATTTCAGCTCGACACACAGGAGCTGATGAAGAGAACAACAGCTGTGTAAACTGATAAGTATAGCTGCAGAGGGGAGGAAAGAGGCCTGGAAGGCTGCGTCAGGATCCACAGGCAGAGAGAATGGGAATGATGAAATCACAGCTAGATGGGGGAGCCAAATGATGAGAGTTTATGCTCTATATTTCAACATGTGTTCATCTACTCTGTTTGTTTATCGGTGTTTTCTGTCTTCCCAGTGGACATCTGGTCAGTGGGCTGTATCATGGGTGAGATGGTAAAGGGTAGCGTCATCTTCCAGGGCACCGACCGTATCCTTTGCTGCTCGTTTTGTCTGGTTAAACATTCTGTTGAATCATATTGTTCAAGATTTTAATCACACCCTGATTGAAACCATTCAGGTATGACTAAAGTCATGTTTCACTATTTTCTGGTCTGAACGAACTGGATATTTATACATATCTTTCAAAATACGTTAATAAAATTTTTCTCTTTATTTTGTGCCTCATAAAATGTGTTTTTTTTTTCTGAATTGGTAACATGTACATGCCCATAATCCAGTTGAGTTTTCTTTAATCATCGTATTGTCCAGATATCGATCAGTGGAATAAGGTGATTGAGGTTCTGGGCACGCCCAGTCTGGAGTTTATGAACCGACTGATGGAGACCGTTAGAAACTATGTCATGAACAAACCACAATATCCTGGTGTCAGCTTTGCAGAGCTTTTTCCAGACTGGGCTTTTCCTTCTGATTCTGAACACGACAAACTGAAGAGTAAGAGTTTTGGTCACTAACATGAACTGAGAGATTTAAAAAAAGACTCAAAAAAGTCAACACATTTGACTCATTGTTGTTATTTATTACTGCAGGGGGATCTTGTCAGTTTTTTGAGGTTCTTTTGAAATAAAATGACATCATGAACGTTTTTAACACTTAGCTTTCTCTGTTGCCATAACAGCGGGTCAAGCACGGGACCTGCTGTCCAAAATGTTGGTCATTGATCCAGAATGTCGCATCTCAGTAGAAGAAGCCCTGAATCATCCGTACATTCACGTGTGGTACGATCCTGCAGAAGCTGACGCAGTAAGGAGTCCGTAGCAGCGGTGGCAATGCTTTTATCAGTTCCACAGCTGTGGGTCACCCTGATGACGGATGTATTTCCCTCTGTCTAACAGCCTCCTCCCCAGATTTCGGATAAGCAGCTGGAAGAGAGAGAGCACACCATCGAGCAGTGGAAAGGTAGGATGCACTGCCACCTTTGGACATCATCTGCATTGCAGCTTCATCTCCACAATGTTTTTAGTTAAAGAAACAAGAAGCTAAACATACTGTAAGTATGCTTTACATGCGTCACATCAGTCCAACAACACCATGAACACAACAATACCTGGATTACAGGTTATGTCTACGGCTGTGGAAGCTTTACTACAATTTACATTGTTGGTGAAAGACTATGTGCTTGAGTCTTTATTCTGATGTTTAATCAGGAAAAATACTTTAACTGTCCAGTGATGTGTCAATAATCCACTAGGCTGTTCCTGGTGTTTTTAAGTAAACTATGGAACAAAGACAGAAGAACAAGACACAGGTCCTAAATATCAAGAGTATGCCCCAGGACAGACAAAGTCCCTTGGTCCACCTCTTTTTATCCAATAAGGTCTCCAACATTTTCATATATCATATTTTAATCGTGTCATGCCATATATGAGGTTTTTGGGGTTTTTTTTCAAACAACCAGCTGTGGGCTGATACAGAAGCTAGTGGAGGGCCTTGAACCAATGAGTTCGGGATTTTCTACAATGTATTGGGCATTTTTGAAGGTTTTCTCTTGCCACGCATGGACTGGTGTAGTGTAAGGCCTTTAGTTCAGGGGGTTTCCTGCAACAACACTGAACATAAACAAATCTTCCAAGGAAATAATTATTTGTTCATTTGTCAACACTCATCAGGGTACGAGGCAATCTGTCGCTCCTCTGGCTATATGACATCTGTATAGACAGACTATTGTCAAATGGTTAGCATTCACCTTTCTACTAACCTGTATGATTGCCAGAGTTGTGATTCCAGTCATTTGTCCCACCTGAGGATTGGGTTGGGTGGGTGCAACAAGGAAATGGTCGTTTGTGACTTGTTGGATGAAAGAATTGTTTCCATTTTTCTAAAAAAAATATAGAAGATCCAGTCAGGTGTATTCAAGTCTATGCGTACTAAAAATACCTCCCTACACCTTGATGTGTAACCAATTTTAAAATGTTTAGGTTAACATGTGCATCTAAGATGACATTCTCAGAATGTGTTTTCTACAGAACTCATTTATGAGGAGGTGATCGATTGGGAAGAAAGGAACAAGAATGGACTGATGAAGGAAGACTGCTCAGGTATCTACAGGCACTGGTTTCATCCGTTTGCTTTAAAGACAAAAGTCCTGTATGGAGGCAGGTCATGCCTACCTGAGCCTACGCCAGCTATCATTACATATTATTTATATCTATATAACATTTACTGATTGTTGATGTGTTTTTCATTAGATGTGGTGTCCGGTTCAGCCTCCCAGTCCTCGTCAGCTAATGACATCTCGTCCATGTCCACGGAGCAAACGTTGGCCTCGGACACAGACAGCAGCAGCATCGACACGCTGACGGGCCCGCTGGATGAGAGTCAGTGAAGACGGTCCACAGTCACGAGTCCGCCTGTCTGCTCGCCTCTGTTTCCTTTCTTCGCCATCCCCATATCCTGTTTTTCTGTATCCATTTTGTCTTTTTTTTTTTTTTTTTACCTGGTGTTCCTCTGGTTCGTTTTCACCTCAATGTCTTTACGTTTGTTTGCGTGTG
Source organism: Antennarius striatus (assembly GCF_040054535.1). NCBI lineage: Eukaryota > Metazoa > Chordata > Actinopteri > Lophiiformes > Antennariidae > Antennarius > Antennarius striatus. The sequence goes on from NC_090785.1 coordinate 12,749,244, forward strand.
TGTGTGCGTGCGTGCGTGCATTGGATCATGTTGATCCTGCTCAACTTGATTGTTTTAGACTGCTACTTAGTGGTCAAGTTAAAGCTTAATCTTCCTCTTGCTCTTGGATGTTGCTCAACATGATCTAGTTTCTACGATGTACACATGCCTGTGGATCGTCTGCTTGTCAGAACTAATTGGAAGATTGTTGTTTTTCTGTATGTTTTATTTTTGTAGCAAATGTCAAGTTTAGACAGTCATCAAATTTTAAGCAGATCTGCACGGAATATCGACCACAGCTGCCAGCTGCTCTTGTGCATGTTACACCAGTATAAATAAAAGCTTATCATAAGTCGATTGCACGGACCGTATGACATCCACCTGATGATCAAACACTCATCCCAAGTTTGATCCATCGTTTAGCTAGCTCAAAGTACTGCATATTTCCTTGTGCTTTCTGCATAGTGTATTTATTTTTCTTTATCTTTTTTTTTTTTCGTAATTGGCTTGAGTGATGTGGATTTTGAGCATTTCCTCCTGACAAATAGGGGAATCTGTGGTAGCAATGTTACAGTTTTATTATGTCATGATTTCATAGTGGCTGTACATTCTTTCACTATTAATACATTGTGCTGATTTTTCTTTTTCCGTACAAAACAACATATCTGTAGAAGCGTATTTGTTGACCACCCCAGTTCGATGTAAGGTACTGACTAACAACGAGTATATCAAGATGATTTATCGTAATCCTGTAAATTTGGAAGAAGCAGACATACATTTTATTTTTGTGTTCTTGCAAAATGGTGCACACAATCAAATTGGGGTTGAAGTACTTCAAGCCTCTTGTTCAGCATTTCAACGACAAATCACTGTTTTGTCTGTTCCTTTTCTAAACCATTCCATTAGTACAGGAACACAGTGACATGTAAAGGCAGTAAAACACAAATAATTGTGTTTAACATGCATGAAGGCATAAAAGATGCCAATAAGATACTGTAGTTATTGTTATAAGGAATTCTCTTACTTACAATAGCTTGAATGGTTCTGAAAGCCTGTTTAATGCGTTTGTTCACCCGTGTGTGAGAGAGAAAGTGAGTTTATGTTATCAGAATGTAGTGTGCAGCATTCTCCATTATCTTTTTGTGTTGTCCTTTAAGACAGGTTTGCCTGACTAGAAAGGCATCGGTGGACGGAGTCCGTCAATACAAAGCAGACATGTTTTTGCAGAAATGATTGCACAGTTTAATGGACGTTCATAAAAGTGACACTACGGAGTCACAGAAGACATGAAGCCCCATGTTGTACATTATATTTTTCTTTTATAAATCATGACCCTGTTCTTTCAGTCATGTCTAAAATGGCCTCAGAAGTTCCCATAATTTTAACAGATGAGGACCGAGCTTAAGAGTTCAGTTTTTTTGTTTAAAAAAAAAACAAAAACGGAACAGCTCTTTTGTGTACGGTGTCCATCCCATGTTTTTGCTCAGTTTGTTCTTTTTATTCTCAGAGATGTTCTGTGTGATTGCAATGACAACAGTATTATCACTTGGCCAACATCTGATGCCCTTACAGTATGCTACTAAATAAATTGGACATCAGGGAACCTTCTTTTTTGACTGGTGCTATTTGGTGTATTTCTCAAATTTTAAATGATCTCAGTTTTTCCCCAAATTAAAGAAATAGCTAGTTACAAATTATAGGGCTGCATTAGATCTTAATTTCTTTCAAAAGCTCTTGACAATACATTCTGTCTTCTTGGCCTCATTGTTGAGCTCTCCGAAAGTGTCAAAGAATTGCTCCATCTCCTTCTGCAGAGTTGCATTGCGAAGTTCTGCAGCAGTCCGCTCTTTTTCAGACTCGACAATCTTAGCCTGGACAGCTTGGTACCAGTGTTGCTGCTGTGAAAGGTTCATTTTCAACCGAACAACCTCTGCCTGCAACTCTTCATTCCTCTGCTCCAGACTGGTGGAAAAGAAAGAAAGTGAGAACAAAATAGAGAAGGCTTGTCAGTAGTGTAGTTTAGATCAAATGGGTTTACGAGGTTGTCTTAAATTACATAAATTGAATTATTTATTTCCTCCTGGACTCCAGTCATCCCAAAGGATTTGTCATTTCCCTGTTGCCCTTGCCAACCAGCAGCAGTGACCTTATTACTGACTGAGACCTGCTCTATCTATTCCAGTAATAAATGGGGTATGTGTTGTGTCTGGGTCAGCAGCATGACATCTTAAATTAGCTCTCTATCCAATGCCATGAGCTGTTCCTATAGGTCAACCACACGGTCTGTGCTTCATTAACCAATAGGTAACTTTTCTTCAAAATTTTTCAGGGTTAGAGGAGAATAAAACAGGATGAGATAAATGCAGATGTTTCTACAGCTGTAAAGATTTCCACAGCTGAATAACAATGGATGAATAAAGACATTGGTAATAATTGAAACGGAAAGAGAGCGCGTCTTAGTTCTCTTATTCAAAGCCCCACAAATCCCGGGAGAATTTTTGGATGCTTAAAATCCAGTCATGCTGCGCATTGAACAGGAAATACGCTGAACTTTGAGGTTATGTATTTCCCTTCAGCGGTGTAACCATAAGAGCTGGAATTCTTTGAGTTAAGTAAGTAGTGTGAAAATCCTGGCTACTCAACATTATGATTATTTGTCTCCTACCTGCTATGTTTAATCTCTAAGTAACTTCATGATTGAGCTAGAATTAAAGACCACAAACATAATTACCTGGCTACCCGTGCCTCGTACTCGTCTCTCTGTCTGATTATTTGCTGCTGGAGGCCAGTGATGAGGCTTCGCAGGGCACTGGCAGAGGGGTCAGCCAGGGGTACAGGAGGGGGCACCCGGGGGGTCCAAGATCGCTGTTCTGCATGCTGGGCTCCAGCTGAGGGCCACTCAGTTTGGGATAGCTGAGGGACGTTCCCTACAGAAAGTTGAGGAGGAGATACAGGGAGTTTAAGATGCGGGATTGTGTCGGCCTCTCTAAATCCACTGGACCCTGAGTCCAGCTCCTCTTTGTGTGTCTTGTCTTGTTCAGGATTGTGCTCCTGCTTATAGCAACCACCATCAGCAAGAATGATCTCACATGAGGACCAGAGGCTGGTGTCTTCGTTTAGTCCCTCATCATCCATCATTCCTTCGACCTCCTCAAGGGCCCAAACTTTGTACATCTGCTCCTGCAATTGCTCCCGGAAGCTCGTTTCCATGTCGAAAACCTCCTGTCTGTCAGGGGTGACAGTTTCCCGGAGGTTATCATACAGAGATAGAACACTCCTGTGTGATGGATCAGGGCTCTGGTTCAGATGAGCTCTATCCTCGACTCCTCTGCTACCTCCTTCTGGCGCTCCCTCTCCTCCTCTTGTTCTGTTTACATTTGTATCCAACTCTGCCTCCCAGTCCAGTATTCCCAGGCATCCTCTCCAGCTGCAGTAGTTGTGATCTGGCCAGGTGCCAATCCCTCTTTCCCCACTGACCAGTGTGGGAACCTCAGCTGGGGCCAGAGCAGGCAGAGGACTTCGAGGCCCTGGGAGTCTGGTTACATCCGGGCACACAACCCTGCTCTCCATTTCCCTTTCCCTGGCCCTCCCTCGCTGGGCAAAAGGTACGCAGTTGTCGTACAGGGGGTCCGTGGAGCAGGAGCTGGCTGTGGTGGGGGTCTCAGTGGGAAGATAGTGCAGCTCCATGATCCAACCAGGCACATGGGGGGTGCTGAGAGCTTTAGATAACCACCTGCCCACTCTCCTGCCTGCTGCAGGATTTAAGTCTTGGATTTTGGATTTGATGGAGTGGCAGAGAGTCTGTGCCGGTAGCTGATGTGTCAGGGGGGGTGGGTGGCGAACAAGGTGAAGAAGCCCTCCACCCCTGTGACCGGCTCTCTGCTGTGAAGCTGCTGCTTAATGGTAGACAGGTTGCAGCATGCGGGTGTGTGTGTCTTTAAGTACGACTGACATCAGCTGTTACTTTAGCTTCTGAGGGAGGGATCTGGGTGTAATATAGTCCTGCTCATTCCTAAAGTCACACATAACTGCAACCACAGAAATAGACGTGGACATGAGCACAACGTTAGAGCTACACGCTATAAACCCCATAATCTCAGCACAGTTTGTGCATTAAAATCCAACAAGAGACATAAATCAGTAAGATCTAAATATAAAGTAAAAAAATGATTATTAGTAAACTTTTTATGGCTACTTGTTGCATAATGTTACCGACGTTTGACTTCACCTTGGACACTGATTTTCTTTCTCTGTTCAAATTCAGTCTGCCAGAATGTGTTCAGATTTAAACTGTAGACAATACTTTACATGAAGACTACCAAAGTGGACTCATCACTGAAAGCTGCACAGCACCAAACCAGTGAAATGCTGTCATCATATGCTGTAAAATAAAGAGGGTATTTATATCTAGTGTTCAGGCAGTTTGTGTCACATTCCAAGTGTTTGAGTGAAGGACCCACAGAGGGTGGACTAATTACCTGAATGAAATCATGCATACACAGAAAACCTACCTGCTGCTGTTAGTTAGTCAGCGTGACTTGGATCCACAGGGTGGAGCTATAGTCAGCGCTATATTTTAAACATGTCCCTGGCTTCAAATCAGTAAGACATTTGGAAGAACAGAAATGACGCATAAGATTCCTATAAACAGGATTTTAATAGTACTTTTTCCTTGTATGTATGTATGTATGTATGTATGTTTTTTTGTTTTTGTTTTTTTGTAAAGCATGGGACCCAACGGTCCACAGCTGATCCTACAGACAACTTCCATCCATGCAGAGCCGTTATCCTCAAATCACCTCCAGTCTACCAGAGACACAGACAGGAGAGGAAATTACTCACAAACATTTTAAAAACATGTCTGGTGCTGCTCCGAGACATGTGATCTATTTATGTGTGAACTACTAAATCCTTCATACTCCACTACATTTCAAAGGGAAATATAGTCTTTATTTTGTTGTATTTATTAACTATGAAAATGTATTTTACAGATCAAGCTCATTGATAAATTGTTAAAGATCAAACACTCCACATTACCTCACAGACCTTTGAGAATCCAACCAATATTTCTATAAATACTTGAAATACTTTTTTCTGTACATTTTTACCCACGTAGAAGTTTTTCTATGTGGGATCCTAGAAAAGTGTCATTTTTTGCATTGTTTTTATTTTATTTCTTTTTGAGGGTGCTTTGTGTCGGGGTACAAAGTGTTCCACCAGAGCCTCTGAGTTTCACTGCAGTGCTTCATGATTCAAGGGCATACTGCAAGCTTGATGTCTGCTTGGGCACATTAAGCAGCCCATTGTCCATCAAACTGATAAAATTCCACTCTTATCTGTCGTATGTAAATCACACTGCATCCTCCAAGGCTGGGCAGACAGAGAAGTCTTTAGAATGGTCTATCTGTATTTGGATACACATATTGGAATCTGAATTTGGGGAGAATTTCCTCCCTGTGCAGTGATGAAAATGCTGTGTGGCATATGTAAAAAGGTAAGAAAACATGCTGTCTTCTGGGTGACATTAAGGGAGCCTGAAATGGACCAGGCGTCATAGTCCTTAAGGCTTTGCCCTGACCTGCAGCTGTCGCTGAACGAGGATGAACCACCTCACGGCCACACAGAAACCTCTGTAACTTATCACAACCGAATTGCCACTGCACAAAGGTTAATCCATCCAAAAACCTCTCCGCCACCAGCCCTCTCCCCCTCCTTTTGTCCCTCTCCACTTCCTGTACATCTGCGTAGTGTTTGCAGCCATGACTACAGAATCCATGGCAACACAGATCCCCATGATCCTAAATAATAAAGGTGGACGGATGAAGGAGAGGAAGAATGAGGAAGGACTCCGTGGCTATTTCAGCAAACATCTTGATGGAGACTAATTCAGAAGAGTTCGTCCTAATGAGAGATCAACTCCACTAAAGAGATGAAGCCTCTAAGGGCAACACACAGCTAGCGTCTGTTCCACCTAGTGGGCGGTTATTGGCAGGTGAGAAGAATATATATAGTGCCAGATACAAACTCGTCACCAGGTGGAAAACCAAGACAAATCATTCAAAGTGTGGCTGTGGATGTTAAGTGGAGGACTGCTTTAACATCAGAGGATAAGAAGAGAGATATGTCGTCAAAGGAGAGATAAGAAGAAAAGCAGGCAGTGTTTTTGGTAAATCGGACGTATTCCTGCAGGCACTTGTGTTTATGAGAGATAAATATCTTGCCAATGGGTTTGTGTCTTTTTAAAGCTGCAGTGGTACCTGACTAGAACATTATTTATTTTAGTTTTTTGGCTGTTGTACTAGTGGCGTTGCTGACCTCAGCTCTCACTGACTTTTTTTATTCCATTATTCTTACTGTCACAGATAGAGGTAGAAAATAATTAAGAACATTTACCTAAGTGCAATTTTGAGCTACTTTTATGATTGTTTTTCTCTGCTGTACCCCACAGTTTTCATCACTGAAGGAAATGTTTTCATTCCACCTACTTCCAATCCATGTTAAGAAAACGGTTTGGTAAAAGGAATAAATTATCCACAAGAAGAGCACATCATCAACAACAACAACAATAATAACACTTTGTTTGATGAACTGTCTACCTCTACTTATCTAGAGAAGCGTTTTTAAGGATCTGATTATTTTAGAACACGATAGAGTTGTCTGAAGTTTGCACGAGGCACACACTCAATCAGGGGCGTGCAGTGAGCTTCATGGCTAGTGAGGCACTGACTTAATCATAATCAGATTTACAAACATATGAACCTACAGTGTAGCTTATTCACCATTTAATTAGCAACATTAAGTGGGTTGTTTTTAAAGTCTCATATTAGAATTATTTACACATACATACTGTAACACACAAATAACCACATGTGATTAAAAAACATGGTTGTTTATATGTTATGTTTACTTAGAAATAAAGTCCATGTGCGGTTCCTTCTGAACAAAATCATTTAAAAAAAATTTAATATATGTAATCCTCCATTTTTATAGTAAGACAAGGCGAGCAGAAAACAAATGAATGGCTGCACTTGACTCACTGACTATAGTTTGTAGTTTCCTGTCAGTTCTTCTGCGGCTGAGGAGTCCCAACACGAATCCCTGAGATCACCAGCGCCCCCTACCACGACGCTTGAGAACTGCGTGCCTCACTTCATGCCTTTTCCCAGTGGTTTCAGGACAGACGTTACACACATGCAGTTGTTGACAAAAAAAGCCCTATACATTTTATTCATTAGCTAAACTATGGGAATTTAGTTCATATAGAAAACATGTTTCAACATATTAATAGTGACATAAAGAGAGATAGCATTACAGTCTCTGTTTAGCACAGCTATCTGAGCCATTGATCAATCCACGGTGAGGCTCGGCTGGCTGGTGCCTCACCGCAGGTCTCTGCTCAGTATTTCAGCGGCAAATGTGAAAATTCAGCAATTTTGAGTAAAAATAATCTAAAATTGGTGGCGTTAAACGGAAAATAACTTTATAATACACATCACTGGATAAATATAACCATTTTCCTTTTTTTTTCTTTCATGATGGCCTGACCGCATGTCACTGCACTCAATGCATACATTCCTACTTCAGCTCAAATAATCCCATGTAGAATTATCCATAGATATGCAATGTTGGTATCCGTGCGTGGGTTATGCTGCTGCCATGCTGAATTTGATTATGCTGCTTTTTTTAAAACCATATCTTGCCATTTTCAATTAAAACAGTTGGCACTGTTTAGTTCCTGTCACTATTCCACTCCTCCACAGTGTCTACAGGCTCCACAGTCTCATTATAGCTCATATCATTAACAGTTTGATAGCTCGTTATATTTTATCTTCAGGCAGCTGAAAGATGTGATTATCCATCCTTTGATATGATACACACTTGTTTGCAGGATGTCCGTATTGTCGTGGAGCGTCACACACTTTGAAAGTGAAGAACTGACCTGGCAGAGTTACCATGGGAACGATTTCTTTTAGAGAAGATAGGAGCGACAGGTGAAACAATTAAACTGTCTCCGTGATTGACTGCAGCCCGCAGCAACTCATGCATGTGCAATATGTACATATGCAACCACCATTTTGCATCATACAACTGCCATCCCATAATAAGGTGAGGCAGATGTTGCACACTCAAGCTGAAAATGAATCCTTTTTGAGCCAAATGTCTTCATGTACTACTGTCAAGAGTCCTGGGGGAGCAGGGGAGGGGGGTGTAAAGTAAAACCTATTGTTACAGATATTTTGGATGGCTGCAGAGACAGAGAGAAGAGAAGTAAAATAGAAACAAAGCAAAGAGAATAAAAGTTAGACATGGAGCATCTGACACACAAAAACAGAGGATTTTTTTCACCTTCTAGGATGGGGAAGGTAAAAAAGGAAAACGGTACAGATTTGACGGCTTACTCAGCCGTTCTCCAGAGAGCATTCCTCTCTGACGGGATGTGTTTGAAGTGTCTGTGATAGTCTGTCTGTCAGCGGAACAGAGGGAGGCGAAACAGACAGAAATACAGAAACAGGGCGTCGGGAGGTGAGGTAGCGGGGGACGAGGCAGAGAGGAGGTGCTGTAAATAGGATGGGGTGTGAGGGAAGAAGACAACATCTGTGCTCTCTTCTGTCAGGTACAGACCTCAGATCAGAACATGAGAACAGGTGACTAATGAACTGAAAGCAATTCCTCATTCTTGATGAGGGCAGAAAAGAAAAGCTTTAAAAACACAGGAGAGGAAGGAGGACATCTCTCCCAGTGTGTGAGTGTGTCTGAGCACATATCTGAAACAAGTACACTTTACACAAAGGCTCATTGGCCAGCCTCCTGGTCACCATGGGAGACGGTGCTGGGATGTCTGATTGGGCCTGAGAATGCAAACAATGAGGATGATGGGAATAATGAATGCAGGGTTCAAAGGTCAGTCGGGTATCATGCATATCTTCCTCAGTGTACCCTGATATTTACACACACACACATCACACACACACACAGCAGAATGTACATGTTTGCGCTCAGAGTTAGACTTCCTTCAGACAGAGATGGATTTTTTCTAGTTTTAAAGGGTTCTCGTACCTGTGTGTGCGTGTTGGTGATCACGTTCTATATTCACCTGGGGTTTAAACACACACTCCACAGGTGATGGTTGTATTGTATTTGCGCTGCTGTGTGTCGGGTCTGGACCCGTCCCCCTGAGGACACTGCACTCAGGTTCTCACTCCTTTGTTGTGACAGACTCACAGCCACTGCAGGCCAGACTCACACATGGGCACACAGTCCATGTGAGATACAGTACAGGCAAACCTGGTTTATTTGTTGTGAGAAAATAACTGTAGTTAAACTTGATGTCTTCCTTTGTTTGATCATTATTGTGTCCGTCCTCACAATGAATGAATGCCACAAGGAGGACCAGGAAGATGTAGTAGTAGTAGTAGTAGTAGTAGTAGTAGTAGTAGTAGTAGTAGCAGCAGTAGTAGTAGTTTGACTTGATCATCTAGTCATCTATAAACAGGTGACAGATCCCTCTGTACAGTCAACTTTCTCTTTATTTTTTAAAATGTGTTATTTGTGTTACCCAGACACGATGGTAATGCCACCACACAAACACACACACACACACACACACACACACAGCAGGTGTAACCGCTGTGACATGACGTGCACACCTTCCATACAAATGCGACATTCTTTGCTCACTGAAGTGAGCAGCATATTTGAAAGCTAGGATGAGCCAAAAGCTTTGCACTGTTCCTTTATTCCCCAGCCCCATCTTCCTCAGTGGGAGGGCTGATGATCATCTTCTCGACTGTCTATTTCCATGTGAGACTCTGCACACCTACCACTCCTGCAGGCGCAGACATTTGCTCGCTATAGAAATACAGTTTGCTCTTTAATTCAGACTCAGTGGGCACTTTTGCTCCAGATGACAGTAATAAAAGACTTACTGGGCTCACATTTCTCTCAATAACTATCCACATTCTTGTGAGGCAGGTATTTTTCAAAGCACAATAAGAAGATCAATATTCCATCTGCCATGCGTATTTTCAGCCACTCCAAATTTCCAGGCCTAAATAGAGCCTTATCTGCTCAAAGATGTGTGCATGTGTGTGTGTTTGTACCATGATGACAGGATCTAATAGGCAGAGATTGTTCTTTTAATGTACCTGCTGCTGCTGAGGCACGCCTTAACCAGATACTTGTTGGGTAGAACCCCATTCAAGCTTGCAATATAAAATCTAATCATCAAACATAATTCTGTCCTCCATTTCCTGCTTTAGTCCATCATTTTGTTGCGTACAGCGCTTTCTCCTCCCTACTTCCTGTGAGGGTCTGTGGAAACGTTTGAGATCTGGCTCACGTCAAGAAACCTGATGAGCTGAACATATTTGTTATATTTTCGCATGAGAAAACAAAGATGGTTAGGATTAGAGTCAACAAATACAGGTGAACCTGTTTTTAATTTAAATGCAAGAATGAGGAGAGCAGACCCAGAAAGCGAGACATGCTTTACATTAAAATGAAAAAAAAAAAAAAAAAGCTACACATTTAATATACTGTAATGCTTAAATTTGAGCAATGACAGTGTAAAAATGAAATGGCGAATACGATATCCAGACCATGAAACTGAATTATCTAAATAGAGGTTAAAGGTTTCTGAAATGTTTCTGAAAGAAGTTAATTATTACTGACTTTATGTACTATTTATGTAACAGTTTTGGGGGGTTTTTTGTATCTAAACTGTTTTATTCCTTCACATTTATTTTAATGCAGCTGCATGTGGGTTGAGACATTTGAATCAGAATGGACGTTAACATCATAGTACAGGTTTAAAATTTGCAGCATTTTGTTTTCTCTTACAAATAGTTTGTCTCTTGGAAGTGAATGGTCATCATGAAAGACACAGGTGCTTTTAGTACCAAATGCTCAGGTTAAGTGGGGTTTCACAGAAATTCTTTTTGTCATGGCCAGACAGAGATGTGTTGCTCCCCGGGCGATGTGAATCCCTCACATTTATTTGTCCTCTAGCATCACAGACTGGAGAGTCTACTTGATCACTACTAGAAAAATTATTTCTAATCTGATTTTCATCTTCAGATCTTCACTCTTCAAAAAAAGTTCAAGGGGGTTGTTGTCTTTGCTCCCATGCTCTGTTCGTACTAAATGCGCCTTAAATACTGAACTATGAACAATTATTATTAATCACACATCACACTGAATGTTTGAGCCTTTTTCTGGTTCATCTAAATATTTGAGAGGATTATAAATTATTTGGAAACAGGAGCGTCTCATTATAGATGTTTCTTTATTTGTTACTGTTTTCACCATCATTGTTTCATGTCTGCTGTCTGTCTTAAAATGTTTTTAACCGTGTTTAATCAAATAAATAGTAGTGTTACTATTACTACTACTGAAATAATACTTTTTATTAGTATAGCATCATAACAGTCTGTTCATAAGAAGAACCTAAGCATTATTTTGTGTGTTGAATGCCTTATTCTTTCTTTCATAATACATTCCAGGCCTGTTTCATCACTATAGTGGTGAGGTGTACTCTTACCTTGGCTTGTGTAATTGCTCCCTCTGTTTCTTAACAGGCCTCATTAAAGGAAATACAACTCCCATCCTTATACAGTCGTAATGATGAGTTCCCTGAATCTTATTAAGCCTCATATTCAAGAAATCAATTAGGATCGTGAGGAAGATTACAGACTTCTGAGCCTGATCAGGCGGCGGTTACAGATGAAATGCGTAGTCATTATTTGCCCATTAAATCCCCTTTGAGGCAGGCAAGGAGTGGAAGACTCAACAAGCCGAAGCAGAGTAATGATGAGACCAGACAGGAAAGAGGGAGAAAGAGTACAGAGGCTTGTGCAGGAGAGAAACATTTCAATTGGTCATCTGAAGGGAGCTGAGATGATGCAGAGGAGGGGAGATGAGGAAGGACAGACTGGTAATGGAGTATGAGTCCCTCTGAAGGTGCATCTCATTTGAATGAGCTGTCATTCTAGACTGTTTGACTTCTAAAACCAAGATTCATAGCTTTCATTTCCAAGAAACCAAACTCAATAGAGCACATCTTAGTGTGTGTGTGTGTGTGTGTGTGTGTGTGTGTGTGTGTGTGTGTGTGTGCGTGCGTGCGTGTGTGCGTGCGTGCGTGTGTGTGTGTGTGTGTGTGCAGTATGCAAAATGTGTCCCAAGTTTCTCTAAAGGGCTGCGATGTGATTTGGCCCTGTCTCCCATCCATAGTATTTCACAGACAAAAGAGAAGCCCATATCAGCACTCCTCCTTCTTCCTCGACCCCCATCCTCCCTCCATCCCACCTCTGCTGGTAGTCATTTCTCAACTATCCATTAACTGTACCAAATAGATGCCTGGAGGAGGAGAGGGAAGGCCCACACTCTGTTAAAGGGATTTACTGAGATAGGGAAGGACATGAAAAGAGGCAGCGGGGGAGAGTGGGGGTAACAATGAATTGGTAGTGGTGTGGGAGGGAGAGACAGGGGGGAGGTAGAAACTGCTTTAAAAGTGGTAGATTGAGAGAAACATGTGGAGAAGACAAGGTAGAAAATATCCTGACCTACTTTACAACATGTCAGTCACTGCGTTCCTCGTGGCCGTTTCTCTGTCGCTGGCCATTCATTAACTCTGCAGCCTCCTGTTCAGCGTGCATGAGATGGAGAGATCGGCTTGAGCGAGATGTGATGCCGTTCCTCTACAACACACCATAATAGCGATATTATACTGGCCTCTGTGCCAGCAGCTTCATTCAATCCAAGATTTAAGAAGAGATATTCTTTAATTAGTCTTTTAAAAAGCTAGAACATTAAACCGGGGCATCTGCCCAAAAATTCAAGCTACATGGCTATCAGCTACTGTCCTGGAAATTAAATTCAGATGAATCATTTTAACTAAGATAAAGTAACAATTCTCTCCTTGGCATTCAACAACTGCACTTTGGATGAGGCTTGGCTCACACGTGTACAATTAAGGCCTCACACTCACACTGTTTACCAAATCACTTTCTGTCTTAGCTAGGTCGCCTCATAAGCTGATCAGAAAATTACTGGACACTTTAATTAATATATTTGCAGAATCATCAGTAATATTTTCATGAAAAAAAGATATTACTTCAACAGACAACCAAGACAGGAAGCTCCTAAAAGGACATATGAGGGTCAGCTGCTTATTCTTAGAGGTAATGTTCCAAATATTTCCTTGTAAATAAATTTCAACATCCAACTTTATACAGAGTTGAAATTAAGGTAAAGTAGCTTGTGTTAATACAGTATAGAAAGACGTCAGCATATATATGTCACGCTGTATGAATTTCTGTTCCATGGCTCGTTTTGCTGTCTCACCCTGTTAGAAGGTTGTCACGAGACAAAGCTGACATCTTATCTTTCTCTCTGTCACACAGTCACACACACACAAACACACACACACACACACACACACACACACACACACACACACACACAAACACAAAAAAAAAACCTAAAATAAGAAACCTTCCCTGAAGCACAGAGTGAATTTGTAGATCACTCATGCATCAGAAACTGGGCCGTCTGCACTCTACATCAGACCGTACAGCTCTGTGGGTAATCTTTTACAGCTCAGTCTGCTGTCACCCCTGGGTGGGCTTCAGCATCTAACACTGTTTAATAGGACACACACACACATGAATGTGTACGTGCAAAGGAGGTCAGGATTGAAACGATCACACTGTGCACCACCAGATTCCAATCACCACAACACAAAGTCTCAGTTTGATACTGTGGAATTAGAATGTCAGACTGATAATTAACCAGGAGGCCACTGCCTGCAGCATCTGAGTAGGACGGTAGGCCTTCTTGTTGGTGGACTGCCAGAGTCAAACGCTGGGAATAACCTGAATCTAGATGTAGAACTGGGTTCAGACCCCAGACACAGTCCGTCTGCCCCACGGTGATCACAGCCTCCTTGAAGTTCTCAGATTGAGGTAATGGACAAACTAAACTTATTTGTTAGATTTTAAAATAGTCTATACATCTATTTTTTGTTTTGGGGGGGTACAGGTGGGCTTCATAAATCACCATGTGCTGAGGAAAGAAGACCAACCTTAATCATAAGAAGGGCATGTGCAAGAAAGCAATACACCTGAAAATAAATCACCATGTGGTTATTTTCATATTCATAGCTGGTGAATTTCCATGATTATATTTTGTTGCCTTGTGTGCACACATGGTGGTATGACAGCCTAAATGTGTGCAGCTGTGTCTTTGTGTGCAACATGTATCCCACACATTGTTGAAATGTAATAAACATGAGGCCAAAGCTGAACAATATCGACCTGCACTGTAACAGGACCTTCCTGGCATAGACAAACATCTGTCCATCCTTCCTCTCCCTTCCCTCTGACACTAATTATTACACACCTCACCCTTTTTGACTTCCATATGCACACATTTGATTGAATTCCCATCTTTTCTACAGCTCGGCCTTCTCCATCAAACATCCTCCCAGCTACAGCAACCTTACAAATAGCTTTCCAGATGATGGAAAGCTATTTGTAATACCTTTAAATTGAACCTCGGGCTTCTCATCTATAAGAAAATAAATTTTTTATGGAAAATTATGCTTCATTTTTTTAAATTTATTGAATCCACAGGTAAAAGCAGTGTGATAAAGAAAGGGACTCATAACAATAGTTGAAATATTACAGGGCAAAGTGTACCTTTAGTTGATTAAATCAGGACGAACATTAAATGGTGAGGCAGGGATGCACTTGGCTTAATTTCAACATCGAAGTCAAACTGTAACAAAGTACAATAATAACACTGAAGGACACGCAATCAAGTATGACAAACTCATTTCAAGAAATGACATGCTACAGTTCTTCCTGTTTCTGTTTTTCTGTTAGACATCTGAAAACGTCCATAGTTTTTTCTTTATGATGATGATTTTTGATGATGATTTATGATGATGATTTTTCCTTTTCGCTTTTGAGGATCTTAATTCTCAAAGTTGATGAAACAAATAAAAACAATCATAACCTACAAGTTATTTGTAATATTTATTAAGAAATGTTTTTTATTCCAAACATGTCTCCACCTGTTCTCTCTTTCAGTTTCATATCTAAGCTGGTGCAGAGACCATATTTAATCAATTTAAAATGATTAAAATATCCTTTTTGTATGTGGATAGGAATAACCCTTCATATTTGTTGGGACATTTTTTGTATTTTATCAGGGAAAGCGATTTGGTTTCCACGATTTTTTTCAATATTCTATCATTCATTCATGCAGCTTCCGAACCGCTTAACCGCGTAGCAGGTCACGGGGAGCCTATCCCAGCTGGTGAGGTGGGGCAATATTTCAATATTGATAATAATATTTTACTTTCTTTTGTGTATGGCATCATTACATGTCCTTACAATGTATTTAAATTGATTTTATTGAAGTTTATTTTATTTTTAAACTTACGGGGTTCATGGAAAGTTTACTACTATAACACAACATTTAGAACTCAACATCATCAAATAGTAACTGAAGTTTTCTGATTCAGGCAGCTGGGAAATTTGATATATCTCAACACAAAAAAATACCATCAGCAAGGCATTTTTTTCTCTAATAACAATCAAAACGATGTTGATTTCAGAATGATTTCTGATGCTTGGGGTAGTTTTTCATAAGTCATGTATGAGTATCAATCTGTCAGTGGATTATTTATTATTGGTGACAGAGAGAAACTGACAGAATCTAATTGAGGTTTAAAATCTCCAAGTTCTGTGTTTAATTTTATGGCTACACTAAGGGCTGCAAATTATTAAACAAATGTATGGATGCTAGCAATTAAAGGCCTGCAACTTAATATTTATCATTCCTGTTGTTTCTTTCCAATTTGTTGCATTCCGTGATCTGCATGCTGTGTAACACACAGTCTTATTAGTAACAGCAGCTGTATTCTAAGTGTTGTATAATAAACATTGGTTGTGAATCATAAAAAGATTTTTAAGTAGTGCCACCTGACTGGAGTTCAGAACAACGTAAAAACATTCTCTCTCTGCTGAGGAGAGGACAGGAGGAGTAAACACTGTGGTTTGCATTATACAAGCCTCACAGGCATAATTTTGTAATTCAGCTTAAGCTCTTCTGCTCTTCTCTTCCTCCTCTTGTCTTCATTTCATATTCATTACAGTTTGTCAGGCATCCGGCTCCTGTATGAGTTGAAGATGATGGTTTTACTGTTAGAAAATCTAGTCAGTATTTAGACTGTTTATGAAATGCCCTGCAACGAAGGCTTAATATCTTGGGGCTATTTACAGCATTAGCTTGTGTGCTAATTCATCAAATGTCCCACTGGTGCTTCCATTGATTGCCCCGCGGTGATTAGCTATTATTATGCTGCTGTTAGATTGAGCTTTAATTGACATTTTATTTTAGTCTGCTCAAGCATCCCTATAATAATGTCGTAACAGAGAGATTATATTGCTGTGGCAGCTCAACTGAAAAGCTAAAACAGCATTGATGGAGGATAAATGGGGCGGATCCAAACTGCTTCTCATTTATGATAAGATGAAGACATCTCTCCCTGCAGGCAAAGCAGTTTTCACATCTCACTCTGCAGAAGGCTCCCTCACAAAAATACGCAGTGTGAAAAACACATTAGGCAAATTCAGAGAGAATGCAAAAATGTGTTGTACCTGTTTATCACCCTGACCATGTATTTTTGTTTGCACCTGTTTCTGACAAGCAATAACAATCCATAAATTAAAATATATTTCTAAGGGAACACTCTTTCTCTTTATTTGATCAAGTCATTGCATAAGACTGTAAGTGGGAGAGATGGGAGAGATTTAAAGATGACTATAATATAATCAGCAGATATTGAGATGTTTGGCTTATAAAATGGATTCTAACTTGCGGTGTGTAGATGTAAGTTTTCTGCTAATCTTTTTTAAATCTACCAGCCTCAGCTGACATAGCTTATATGTAATTGTGAAATTATGACATGTCATTAAATAACATTTGAAAACTACCCCAGAACTACAATGAAAGTGTACAGCTGTAACATATATTGCCTATGACAATTAAAATGACCTTAATGTGTAAAGGCCACCATCTTAACTGAATGTTAACACAGAGAAGCCTCACATAACATGGAAAACATTTCTACTGTAAGTGAAAATCCCTCTATCTTTATGGATCTAATTGTATAAATGTTCCTGACAGAAACAACAGAATAGCATAAGATAAATATTATATAAAGGAAGTCAATTATAATCAAGTCTAACAATGCTACAGATAGAAAAATAAAATAATTGATATAATTTGCTCAATTTCTTTTCATTCCACTGCAACGGTTATCATACTCATGATGGTATAATTTTTATGAGTGATTCTTGAGCCACAAGATTAGAGATTGTAGAATGTTTTATGCTTGAAAGATTCCTTACAAGCACAATAATATGTGTGATTGAGACCACATACCGGAAACATTAACATAATGAACTGCAGTGTAATGATGACAAACTGGATTGTAAAAACACACCCCTGTGCAAAATGAGATTACTGAAGGAGAGGTGATGTCAGTCCAGCAGATCACGAGGAAGTCATTATGTTATAATGATATAGATATGAAACATAATTCAAACTGATTCAGGTAAAATAGAATATAAACTTTTATTTAAAAAACGTTGTCACTTCATTTGTTTGTAGCTACAATTCTAAACTGTTCACCTCAAATACAACAACACACATACAGTATGTCTATATTGTCATTTGTAATGTTTGGTAAATGTTTCTTCTACAAATTTAAGCTGTAAACAGTCCCAGTCATAAAATATCAAAGTCTTCAGTCACTGCTTTGCAACATGCTTTAGGCAGATTAGTTCATATTGTGTGCAGAAGAAGTGAGGACAAAAGTTGTTGTTTTTCTCTTCCTTTCTCTTCAGCCATGATTTTCTTTCACTATTTTTACTCACTGACTCTCTGCACCCTGACTTATCTTTCTTTACCTGCCATGAGTAACACAAACCATGAATCTCTTCCTATCCCAAACACACACACATACACCTACACATAGTTGTTTTTGTATAGAGCAGTGGCAGCATGGAGGCTTTTTTCAAGTGTGTGAACAGCAAGTGTAGCTCCTGCTAAACATCGAGTAGAATCCCAGAGAACATCATGAACAGCCAACTGTTCTCACACTAAGTATGAAAGAGATCTGTGTGTATGCATTTTATGATTTGCGACTTTGCCTTTGCGTTTCTAAAATGAATCTCTTATTTCTGCATAAGATTGGAGTCTCTCTTTCCCTCTTTCCATAAATAATTGTACATGTATGCAAAGCCCATTTATGGGAATGGGTTCGTGATTGAGGGGGAGAGGGGCCGTTTAAAACCACTTGCTAACATGAGATGTCATGCAGGGAACAGCATGTGGTGATGCAGAGTGTTTACCAAGCCCCTGCAATAAAGACACAATATGACATGATGATGTTCAGTGGCTATGATCACTAACAGTAGGAATTAATTGCTAGTGTAAAAGTGAAAAATGAGTGATGAGCACAGTTTAAGCTCTTGTGTTGTCTCCTCTCAAGCAGAGACAGGAAGATGGAGTTAGAAAGTCATCATAGTCGGACTCAAATCTGAATGGAGCTTCACACAGAATATTTTAGGTAGGGCAAGCCAAAGTTACTGGCCCCTCACCCATGGGGTCTGGCCGAAACAGGGACATGGGTACCTCTTCCCATGGGCCCACCACCTACTGGAGGAGGTGCAGGGATTCTGGAGTCCTTGGGACAGTTACTGGAAAACGCCCCTTTAGGGGACTCCATTCTTCTGCTGGGGGAGTTCAATGCTCATGTGGGCAATGATAGCATAACCTGGAGGGGTGTGATTGGGAGGAACACTAGACCAACTCTATAATATACACAAGGGTGCTGGAGGGAGTTTGCCCAATCAGTTCAAATGTGCTTTCTGGACATGGAGAAGGCTTACGACTGTGTCCCCCAAGGCATCCTCTGGGGACTGCTTCAGGAGGATAAGTTGGATGGCTCATGGTTCAGAGTCTCCAGTCAGAGTCAGTCTGGTTCGCATTGCCGGCAGTAAGTCAGACTCGCTGCAAGTTGTCTGGATGCCTTCTTAGGGAGGTGTTCCAGGCATGTCCAACTGGGAGGAGACCTAAAGGCAGACTGACAACTTGCCGGATAGATTATAACTCTCAGATTTTATCTCTCAGTTGCCCTGAGGATGTCGTGGGATCGCCTCAGAGGAATTGGTGGAAGTGACTGTGGAAAGGAGTGTCTGGGCTTCCCTGCTAAAGCTGCTGTTACCGCGACACAGATAAGAGCTCAATACAAACAAACATAAAAAACACCATTATATCATAATAATTAGCTACATTTCCACATCGAATATTTTAAATCTTGTACCGAACACTTGAGTGCATAAATAATATTGAGGCATTCGTGGTTTGTTCTTCGACGATCAAGTCTAAAGTTAGACTAAACTGTAAGTACTGAATTGTATTAACAATTTGTGTTTTTAGGGGTGCCAGCAACATGGTTCCCAAATTATTCCTCTAAATAGATTTTCATAATTTTCTGACTGACATGCATGATGCTGAGAGTTAAGCTTATTGATGCCGTGACTTTGGCAACAGCAGCTATGCCGCTTCTTAATTTGATTGATTTGTATTTCATCATTCCTGGAGGGTGAGTCCTTTTAGCGATTCCCTGACTTTTCCTCAGTGTCACCAACAGGCTGACATTTTATTTAAGAGTGTACTGCT
Organism: Antennarius striatus; assembly: GCF_040054535.1. Lineage (NCBI taxonomy): Eukaryota > Metazoa > Chordata > Actinopteri > Lophiiformes > Antennariidae > Antennarius > Antennarius striatus. Next base: position 12,768,978 of record NC_090785.1, read on the forward strand.
ATGCTGTTTTCATGTTGACTACATTATGAATTGCAAAAACCATTTTTATTTTTTTGCATGGAAAACATCAAAAAATTGCTGCAGACCTTTCGCCTTGGTTTTTTTCCCCCCAGATTGAATTTAGCACAAGCTAATGTCAAACAATCATCATAATCCACAGTCTATATTAACAGCTGTAGCAAAGCATGAAATGTTAACCTTCTTAATATTTTCAGTCAACACACAACACAAACCAAATAGGATGGATTGGATTGCGTGGTTACTTTGGGGATGACATGATTCATGCTCACTGCTTCACACTCTGAAGAACTTTATAACTTATATCAGTCTGTCGCTTTGCATAGTAATCCAACTTTTAAATGAAATGTAATGTACATTGAGGAATCATAATGAGTCTGTGGCAGCACTCTAAGCTCTTTCATATAAGCAGCCTGAGGCCTTGGCAAAGATTCTCGTGGGCCATCTGGGTGCTTATGGAGTGCAGCTGATGCCATACTACCAGTCTCACTCTCTCATTAACAAAAATTCAATAACTGATTAGGTGTCAATAGGAATTCAAATAAGTTTAGTTAACATAACTGGTTCACAATGGCAAAATATAAGATAAGAACAGATGTGGTGAGAGATTAGCAGCTCATTGCTGGTCTCTTACTCACCCAAGGTAAAGTGACGGAACAGGAGGTTGGCAGTTATGCAATAAATGAATATGACTTTCTAAATCCCTCTCTGCTCTTTGCACCTGAGGGGCATTTCTGAAGCTGCGATCTGTTGACTCTGCATGCAAGCATGAGAATACTGCTAAATACACCCTCATGCAAGCAGCAACATATGCATGAGCATAGATGCATTTTCCAGAGAATAATCCAACAGAACTCTCTTTCCCAGCCTCAAATCAAATCGAGCAGCTGCCACAATGAACACCACAAAACAATTTGGCTCCCAGTTAGCTAGTGGAATCGGTTAAGCAATCATCAGATAACTGTGGCTAGAACATTTGTGGAGAATCTGACACCTCACTTCAATGCAAGCTCTCTGCTCTGGGAATAAACACTGAGAGATGAACTGCAGACAAAAAAACAACAACATGGGATAGAAACAACAGAAGCACTGACACACAGACAGAGATGTTTGCACACAAACACATTCACCGGTGCACAATTCTGCAGCAGCTTAAAAACACATGTACAGATAAACACAAAGATACAAATGCAGGGGATATTGCAAATACGCTGCTGAACATGCACAGAAAATGAATACCGTCTTATCACTCCATCACACAATAACACAGCTGATACATGCCAGCATGAGTGGATTTGAATAATATTTGGAAAAGCTGGCCTGACTGACTGGTGAGCGTTTGTGTGGAGGTTGTGCGTGCAGCATCTTCAAAGGCTCATTGTTAGCGACGGGGTAGGCATGAACACAAATCCCTCAGACGAGGAGTAGAGCCCTTTGTGCTCCATCCACAAGCATATAGGCTTTCTATAGAGCTATGACAGCTCTGCTGTTATATAACTAGCTGTGTATTGAAGGTGTCGGAGTCTTTAGCTAGCAGAAGACTCTCTATACATAGAAACCTCTGTCTGTTCCTTGGGCACCAGGCCTACACACTCTGACTCACCAAGGACCCCGCACTGGCTCTTCAAGAGCATGTCTCTTAAAAAACAGTGTCAGTTTTGAAAGTATGTTTAAAGAAAGTCAACTAGTGAGTGTTCTTGGCACAGTAATGAACTTGGCAAACACTGTTTCCAATCTCTTCACTATAGTAACTAATGTGGTCTCCACAGGAAGGCGGATCACAGCAAGAGAATGAGTGACCTCGCCACAAACATGTATTGAACTGGTAAAGAATTAAACATCCCTGTATGGACGTCCTTCCTCCTGCGTCTCCTGAGCCTGGATATGGTCTGAACATGTGAACTCCTCACAAACACAGAAGGTGAATCCTGATAATGAGCTACTGCAGCGTCTTTAGGGTCTCTTGGTGTTTAAATGGGAGTTCGATCAGGTTTGCATTGCACAGTGTGTTTGTTTTTTAGTGTATTTGTAGGGATGATTGATGCTTTACATCTGTGAGGGTTGTTCATTATGCTAACTTGTTTCTGTACATTCATTAGCTATGTTTTCCTCTGTTTATACCCTCGTGCACTGAATGCCCTTTGATTAGATGCTGTTAGCTGTGCAATTTGACTCCTGAAAAGGTGTTGGGTAGTCAGTAATTGCTTGTTGGTTGCATGTCTCATCTTTTTTCTTCAGTCTTGAACCTGTCTATACACCCCTGCCAAGATTTGGTTTCGACTTATCTATGATAGATGGTCTGTTCATGATTCGTTTTTTTTCCATTAGTACAGAGGCACACATGCACAAAGACGTCATCACTGATGGACTGAACTGTTTCAACGTTTTTACACACCTATTTTTGTGCAACATCATTTGAGATGAAAGATCTAAAGATCTAGACTCTGTATTTGGATCCTGTGAATTTTTTCTTCAACACCAGATAGCCTTGTGTCTGGATACCCTCACCCAATCATTGCCACAACCACAGATCCGGTCATGGATATTTTGTGTTATTTCTTTTTCTTGGTCTGTTTTCATGTGCATGTCAAGTTAGAGTATCCCAGAGTAGCCACCACACCTCTACCAAGGCCCAACAATCTGAATTTACGGCTAATCCAGTCATTAAATCCAGTCAACAAATTAAACCTTCAAGCCCTGTAAGCGTTATTATAAGGCCAATGGACGATTTTTAAATCAATATCTACGAATTATTCTTCGAGATTTCTGAACAAAAAGTCCAAGAAACCCAAATAAAACACCTCACAGGTTATCCAGACCTGTGTTATAATTGTTATCCACAATTAGCAAACAAACACTTAGCAACACACACACTTACGGACAATTACAGACTGGTAAGTGATCAGTTTGTGACGTGGCAGATCTACTCACTGCACCACCATGCTACCCATGACAAAACCCATGTGACAATATATATATAGCATATTCTATTGCAAATGAAGCAGTCAACATGTAATTAAAGTGAAATGAATACGGACTCTTTCTAAGTGATGTTCATTTTTTGTCCTTATTGTGTACGTGTATTCCAAAGAGCATCTTTTGCTGTACAACTTGTTCCAGAGTGCTCAACACTTCCACCCACGCAACACCGTGTGGGGTACATGCGTATGAACACAAATACATCCAATATGTACACACAGAAAAAGACATACATCCAAGCCAATCTCTCAAATTTAGAAATTTCCATTTCTTCATGGGAAGTCTTTGCACTTGGTAAAATATCATCATTTTTCATCTTCCTCGGCTCAAAGTGATTTCCTTTCGACCTCTGCCTCCTCTGCTTCAAATCCATCCTTCCTGCTCAGCTTATATCTCTCTTCTTCAGTTCAGACCCATGCTTCATAAACATAGCATGACAAGCCATATTAAGTATATGTACATAGCTTCTTGTGTTGCCACTATATTAAACATATGTGCACTTGGTTTAGGCACTGGCCATCATTAGACAATTATTATTGCACAACAACAGAATGCTTCTCATCCTTTTCTAATTAAAAATTCATGAAGTGTTATTACACTGTCAAAGGGTGCCATACATCAATTTCTTCATCTCAGATGTGTTTTAATTGGCTTAGTTAAATGACATATAGTATCACACCTGTAGCTCTACTTAGTAAACATCCAAGTTACCCCTAACCCCTAAAGAAGAAAATGCTACGTCATTTTTGTTGTATTCTATATATTAAAGTCCATTTTTCTTCCAGTTGAGAAAAAAGGTAAAAATTTACAATGAAAAGACAGCTTCTGTGTTTCATTTGTGTGTTGAATAAAGTCTGTTTGAAGATGTTTCATCAGTCATTCAAGAAGCAAACGTCTTCAATCTTTTCCTGTGAGTCCAGCTGACTGTATTCAAAGTGGAGATATGTCTTGACATGAATGACTGAGACTCTCCACACTCAACTCAGGGCTTTATGTTCACTTCCAAGCTGTAATAAACAATACAGCTTTATATCTTTATATATTCCTTCAGACTGTCAAACTTAAGTCACAAGCAAATACATACATACAATCAAATTCTTTTTATTAATTCTCCTGCATTGTGTGTTTTTAGATTGGAGGAAGCGCCCCTGTTGAAGTGGGGAGGACATGCGGTCTGAAAGTCTTCCGATGTGAAGTTGAACCTGATATGACAGGACTATACACCAGCTATGTCACCTAAGTCTGTGTAATAAAAAAAAAAAGAAGGAGCTGAAATACTGTAATGACCCCCACAGCCGTAAAATGGGGGTGGGTGCAGAGTAGATGGCTCATGGACGACCTCTTAGATAGCTGAAGACTGGTTGGGGGGGGGGGACTTCCATTAAAGTAATTAGTACTATTTGTGCCAGCCCTCACACAGACCTGTTGCTAGGAAACCCAACAGAGGGCCGAAGGAAAGACTATCAAGCACAAACCAGCCTTGTGCCTGATGAATTCCCTACACCACAGAACGACATGTAGTAGTGTGCTTGGAATGTATGCTTTTTTTTTTTTAAAGCTGCAAAAGGAAATTAAATGAAATATTCCTTTTGTATATGTGGAATTTTTTTAAAAATTGGAAAGGTTTTTATTTTGCACTTAAAGATGCTTCTGACAGTCACTTTACATCAGAATGGGATTGGACAGATGACTGAAGCTTCATTGTCATTGTGTGTGTGTGTGTGTGTGTGTGTGTGTGTGTGTGTGTGTGTGTGTGTGTGTGTGTGTGTGTGTGTGTGTGTGTGTGTGTGTGTGTGTTTGCATGTGTGTGTGTGCGTGTGTGTATATACGTACAGTATATATATATATATATATATATATATATATATATATATATATATATATATATATATATATATATGCTATATGCTATATGTTATATGTTAATGCTATGTTCTCTGAGTGAGTCCATCTCAATAATGATGGAGCAGGGCAAGACATGATATTTCTGCACCTTTTTTTCAGTCTCTCTCTCTCTCTCTCTCTCTCTCTCTCTCTCTCTCTCTTTCTCTCTCCCTCTCTCTCTCTTGCAATCTGACCATGTGCCTCCCTCTTGATCTACTGTCTCCCTCAGTTATTCACACTTATTACACTTGGTGTCTTTTCCAAATTGCTGAGCCCAATGTCTTATTGAATCCCTTCCAGTGAAGTGAAGTGAGATGTCCTGGAGGCCTGGATGATGATTTACTGTATTTTGAATGGAAGTGTGGAGCATGCAGGGGTAGATGGAGCACAGGAGGTGTGGCACCATGAGGGTGTGATAAAGTGAAGGCAGTCTCCCAGAAAAAAATGCAGAAATTGGTGTTTCCACCAGAGTAGGATTCAGTCAATCTGTGACAACACCAATGTTACTGCACATGAGGCCAAAACTGAGCTATGTTTAAGGTTGTGTGAAGTTTGTGTAAGATTGTTTAAAAAAAATGTCTTGGTGAATCACACGAGTCTCCATAGTTATAACAACTTTAAGGGTCTCAGCATGTGTTCCAGCTTGGCAAAGGTGACACATTGAAGACATTGACAAAGTAACCCTAAATCAGACTGCACCGTCCGTGAATCACAGCACTGCAGCGCTGTCAGCGCTCGTCTCTTTGCATAATGTATCACTCTTGCAGGATCATAGTGGCACACCCACTCGGTGCCCCTGAGGAGTCATCTGCAGCTGTTCATGACTTGGAGAGCTGCTGCAGTGATCCTCATGCTGCAGCACACACTTTAATCCATGGATCCTCAGCTAATGTAAAGCCTGACACGCTAACAGGCTTTACCAATGCATCATGTTGATTAAGTAATGACTTTTATGGACGGTCTTTTGCATGTGTGGACAGATAAAGTGACTCACTATAAATCAAAGTTGCATTTAGACTTCCACAGTCAGGCTGAATAAATTTTTCCCTCTGCAAACCTGCCTATGTATATGTATATAGGTGGAGCCTGGGTGGATCAGTCTGATCTTGTGGAACTGAGTCATTTCCTGTGCAGGGAGGACATTTTTTCCATTTTTTTCTTTCTCTAGCTGATGGGTGCTGACAAAATTGATGACACGTAGGTCTACACACACTACTGACTGACAACTACTGGTACAGTCACCAGGCTGTGCACAGCTATGACCCTGCTTTATTGGATGAATTGCATGTCACCCGCAGTCCCTCACCCTTCATACTGTGTTGTTACCTCATTATCACTCTAAAGCTGACAAACTGGTGTGTCAGAGTATTGTCACTTTTTTCTACATTTTAATTGCTATATTTTATTTTGTAAATTTCAACTAGTAGATGTAAGAGTATATTTTCTGTCTATATTTTGTGTGATCATTTTGAAGTTCCCACTAATAATGGTGAGAATTCAACACCTGGAATCAAAATCCCTCAACAAAGTCCTGTTGTGTATGTCATACAGCATGTGAACAGCTCATTTCTATTCCTGATAGCTGAGAAGCAATATGTATGCATATGTGGTGTGTGTGTGTGTGTGTGTGTGTGTGTGTGTGTGTGTGTGTGTGTGTGTGTGTGTGTGTGTGTGTGTGTGTGTGTGTGTGTGTGTGTGTGTGTGTGTGTGTGTGTGTGTGTGTGTGTGTGTGTGTGTGTGTGTGTGTCTGTTGTGTGTGCGTGTGTGTCCCTCTACGTGGGTCTTGTGGATCATAGGGTGTGTGTCGGGTGTAACCAGTGTAGCATCCTCCTCATGCTGTCACACCATTCATAATGTTTGAGCATCTGAAACGATGGTCATCATCCCCCTTAATTAAACATGTCACATACTTGGGAGAACTGCTGTCAAATATTCATCTGTGTGTGTGTGTGTGCGTGCGTGTGTGCGTGCGTGTGTGTGTGTGGTGGGGTATTGTTTTGTGTGCACTGCATTGAGCCCCTCATGACTAATCCAACAGTCACACTTGTCCACCTGCTTCTTCCCTCATTATCACGGCAGACGGCTCAGCGTCTCATCTTGTTCCCTCATTTGCTTCTTCTCTCACTTGTCTGGCTTCCAACAGGATGGTAATATACCCCCCCCCATTACCAACACACTGCAAGTATGACATGAAGAAAATTTTGGGGCAATGGACAAGAAATCATTGAGGGGTATAATAAGATCGTCTAGAAAACAATGAGGAAAAGAAGAAGAAGATTTTATACATTTGAAATGAAAAATTCAACATTTAAAGAAATATAAGAAGGTTAAATTAAAGCATCAGGGATATAAAGGGTCATAGAGGACACGACACATGTACCTACAATCCAGTTGACAGCATCCATTCTTCACAGCATCAGCGTCAGATAAGCTCCTTGGACAGTATAGTTATAACCACTTTGTTCAGCGGTGTCTCAGTGACCAATGAAACTGTTAAACATTCAGACAAGAAACTCTTATGTTATTTAATCAACAATTGTCTATACCAATTCTAGGCCTGCGTGTGTAGTAAGATTAATAAATGTGTAAAATAATCTTCAAGCAAGTACTGAGATTTTTGATTGTGTGGAGAAGTGACTGTGAACTCGTTCCGAATGCAAATGAATAGCTAAGAGCACTAGTTGAACTTATCTTTCCACCAACATACAACAATGTGTACTTTATTGTACTTTCTGTACACATGCAGGACCACTGGGTGATTAAAATGGCTCTTCACCCACTTTGATTACATTTTACTATGATTTTGTGTATTTGTGTTTGTGTGAACTCTAACGTAATGATGTCACTCTAATCTAACAGAAGAGAGCAGTGAGTGTCCATGTTTACATGTGTGTGAGTGGTCTCCAATGGTAACCAATCAAATTGAACCTGCAGCCAAGATCAAGTCATATCTTTCTGTGAAGGTCCCCGTCACATTAGGGAGGCTCCACTGTCTGCCTGTCATTTTCTATGAGAGACAACTCAAGCTTTGACTAATTCTGCCGCAGGTTACATGAGAAAAAACTTAGTCCACTGAGAGATGGGTTAGCACACATTAGTGTGCAACTGGATAGGAAGGGACAAAATAGGCTAAACTAGGCTAGGCTAGGCTAGACTAGACCAGGCCGGGCAGAGACAGTATGGGATTGGAGAGTATGGGACAGGATTGAACAGGAAAGGACAGCATAGGATAGGATAGGATAGGATAGGATAGGATAGGATAGGATAGGATAGGATAGGATAGGATAGGATTTATGTGATTCTTATGGCCCCCACCATGAGGCAAGTGAGGGAATATATGGGTACTGTATAAATTTTAATGTTTTACATTTTTTTTCTCAGATATGTATCTAAATTTGGTTCTATTTTCCTTTCTAAATTTTTTTTTTCAGTGTTAGGGGTGAGTGGGGTTGTTTCATCCTCTTGCTGCATCCTAGAGGAAATTTAATTTCCTTGCAGCCATGTGCGCAGGTCAGACATGCACTTATGACAACAAACACCAGCAATTAAATATCACTTCATAGGATCGGATTGGATTGGATTGGATCAAAAAGAATTTGCTATGGAGGATAGCAGGTGTGATTCCTGTATTACATACATTCACACATGTATGTGGTCCTTTGAATTTTTTCAAGTGGCACATGGATGAGGTATGAGTCATTCTCACACCTGGTTGAGAATGATAAATATATCAATTCTTTCAGGAGCAAACCAGGGGCTGTAATCATTGTGGTGAGGACACTAAAGCAGATTATTAGTCACCAGTAACTCCAATAATCGACTCAAAGATGATGTCAGTGCCTCCACAGGGAACCCGGCTGAGGGATGATGTCATGGGATCAATGCTAATCATGTCCAAGACTCCATATTGGTGTCTGGGAGCCTGATTGTGTTGGCCACAAGCAAAATAGATGATGTCACCCATCTCACTTGGCACCGACCCAGCCCTGCAATAGGCATTTCTTGTGTAAATGATGAACTGTGATAATAGCAATAATGTGAGCTGATGCTTCATGGCAGAGAAACAGTTGGACAGAAGAGCGGAAGCACAGAGCTCTAAATATTCACTTTCGCTAGAGAAGAAGACACCTCCGGGCTATTTTTCTACCTGTTCTAGTCAGTTGTGAGTCAAAGGCTCCTACCTTTCACAGCGCAGCAACTGGAATACTGCACTTATGAATATTATGAGAGTGAATCACAGGCACTCGCTCATAGGCGCTGGCCTGAAGAGTGTGCAGGACTGGTTTAGAGCAGTGTGATAGACAATGAGACAGTATCAAGCACTCTCTGTAAACTTTTCCTGTATTGCTGCCATTTGTCATGTGAAGTGTTGGACTGATGGAGTCTGAACTATCCCTTGTCTCTCCCGCTCACTCACCAATGTGAGGCGACAGAGTTGAGACGGAGTGCTTCAGCAGAGAAAACTCATTTGTCACCTTGGAAACGAGAAAGGTGGGAGGGATATTATCCTGCGGAGACACAGCGCAATCATGCTGCCTCCTGAAGCACATGTTTGGTCAGCGGGAGGATGGAGGGAGATCAATAATGAGGACAGACTGGGAAAGAAGTGTGAAGGGAAGAAATACGAACAAAAAATTGATGTGAAATTTTTTCTGATACATAGATGAAATTTTAGCCAGTGAATGAAAGTTTTGTTGTTGTTTTGTTGTTGTGTTGCATACATATTGTAGCATCTCTTTTCTCATGGCATCTATTAAACATCTGTCCGTTTTCAAAGAGGAATCCCTTCTGTGAGGCTCTTTCTGGTGTTTCTTCCTTTTTTCCCCGTCTTGGTTTGTTGAAGTTTTTCCCCACTTGAACGAAGCAAAGAGAGGATGGCCTATGTGCACAGGGCTATACAAATAGAAATTCATCATTTCACTCTGAGCAGTGTTCAGGGAAACTGAAGATAATTTCTTATATGGTACCTCATAGGAAAGCTGGCATGTCCAGAGAACAGTAAATTTTAAACATCCAGTTTTATAAGATTTGGTGGCAAAAATTACATATAGAACCAACAGAAATCAAATAGACTCAGTGTGAAATGAAATGAAATGAGTTTTATTGAAATACTTAAACTTTACTTGTGTGATTGTTTTCTGCAAGCAATATACACACACACAATTTAAATTTGGCAATTTAATTATATATTATTAATCGCAATATAAACAAATATACAGCATATACGTATATATAAACACAAGCACACACACACACACGAACAAAAGAGATTGTGTGTGTTACTGTCACTGTTACTAACATTTTCTTCTGCAGGTGCAGCGTCACCCTTCCACAACCTCAAACATAACTCCAAATCAAAAAAATTCAAAAACAACATGAACTTTCTAACTTTCCTTGAAAGTATTGTTTTCCATCTGAGCATCTGTCCCAGAAGGCCCTTCAATGTCAGCGATACTTGTACAAAGCAGCACATTGCTAATTATTCCCTTTAATTATGTTCTTCCTGTTTTGTTTTTTTATTTATTCTCATCTGTGGTGTTGTTTGTACATTTGGTGGGTGTGAGCAATGGGACTGTATATTATAATCAGTTAAATCCATCATTGTGTTCATTGTTATTTTGAGCATCTTCAACTAAATGAATTCTTCCTGCAATATATATATATATATATATATATATATATATATATATATATATATATATATATATATATATATATATATATATATATATATATATATATATATATATATATATATATATATAACAATAGCAATATATATATATATATATATATATATATATATATTGCTATCTCTTGCTAAAAGAATATTGTTTATGAATATTGTTTATGCCTTAAGCAATTATAATGCTAATAATATAATAGCAAAGAAAACAACTGTGACAGATGTATTGTTATAAAAAGCGGAGGCTTCTGCTGAGGAAAACTAGGAGAAGGAAAAACCTAGATTATCACCAGGTCTGTGATGAATAACTGGTTTATTCTCTATGCAAAGGTGATTTGGAGTTTAATATTTTAAGGGTTCAGAGATGGATGGTCATTTTTTACCCTTAGGACAAGTGGAGGACAGAATGTAGGTTGAATTTGAATGTATGATTCATGCAAAATTTGGCATCATTTGAAAACTGTGATTATTCTGCTCCCATAGCTCTTAAAACATTAAACTTGTGCAACATAAAAACAAAAACAGCTTATTTCCTGTGTTGTGAAATCTGAGGCAGCCTATAAGGCATCATGCACTATGTGTTATATTCTACATGAACCAGCATCACTTCAGTGAGTATGTAGCCTACAGTGTATGCTCTGACACCTCAGGAGATACATTATGTCATCATGGAGCTTAACAGTAACCTTCAATGAACCAATCAGCCCCATACTCTGTCTCAGTGTCAGTATTAGACAAGGCATTTGTCAAACCGTCAAGCGCAACCATGTCATTGCATTGCACAAAAAACCCACGTGTGCCTCGAAAACATTGTGTTCACAAGCAAGCACCAGAAAAAAGCCAGCTTGATAAACAAAGAGACACATTGTCCCTCATTACTGCTGTTAAATGTTACAGTTTACATTTATTTGGATCTTAAGGTTGAATACATTCATTCATTCATCTTCTAACCCGCTTAATCCGCTAACGCAGGTCACGGGGAGCCGGTGCCTATTCCGGCAGTCTCAGGGCGTGAGGCGGGGGACACTCCGGGCACGACGCCAGTGTACCGCGGAGCCACATAGAAACAAACAATCATTCACACACACTTACTCCAATACATTATTTCGGTTATCAGAATTTTGCTACTATAATCTGAGATATTTCAATCATGAGATCTGAAGCCTTTGCCCTCTAACAGTGTACATTCCCCTCTGTGTGTGCATGTAATCCTCGGCACCCTGACACTTCCTGGATCACAAAGAGGCATGTGGCCCATCACAGAAGCTCTATCTTGGGCACACTAAACAAGAACAGATACCTTCACCCCGGGAGTCCTGCAGCAAACATGAGAGGGATTATGACCCTTGTTTGAAAACTCAGTCTGGGATTGACATCCAGGCCTGCAGTGTGCAAGACAATAATGGCACTAATCACATCTTGTTTTCAGATGGGATAGCACTGCTGTTACTTGTGTTAATAGATGCTTGTCATCCCTCTCTCTTCAGGTTTCAGTGTGTGTAGGTGTAGAAGGAAAACTCAAGACATTACAGCTTTGTACAAGCCCATCAAACGAAAAACACATGTCTGCATTTATCAGAGGTAGAAAGACCTTCAATTGCATTGCAATTGTTGTGTTACAAACTGCATTGCCCTTTGTATGACAAACACTATCGATCTTTTGCATGGATACGATATAAGACACATCAGTTAATTATTAAATTATATCCCAAAAAAAAACATTGATAAAAAGTAATGTGGGGAAAAACATTTATTCCCAGACACCAAATATAACAAAAATTTGTAACATATTATCCAGTTTTGGTATGTCAAGTTTTACAGATTAAAACAACTGATTTTCTGAACCATCCTTCTCTGTCTGGTAGCTCATACCATCAGATAACAAGCTTGTGAACCGAACGCCTTCCAGCATCTCACTGAGCTAATGATTAGCTGGATAGCTAACTACTACTTCTAACATGGCTCATTGTTTCAAGACATTTGATAAATCTTCCACCCTTATTGCTGTAAACTGTGTCCTACGGGTATAATAACAGCAGCTACTAGAGGTGATTTTATTTTTCTTTCATCATCTTCCATCACTACATTCATAGTAAAATGTCCATATGGTGCTATGTTGGTATAAAGACCCATCTGCTTTTTCTCTGAGTACAAAGTATTGAACAGACAAAACTGCCTCCTCATTGCTTTTGTAACTCCACCTCATATTGTCCTAAACTTCATAAACCAAGGATGCAGTATTCTGACTTGTCTGTTGTCTGTAAATCCACTTTTCATATTTGCATTTCATACCATTTCCCCTTTCCTGCCCCTCCACCACAACAGAGTGCTATCATTTTATTACCTCTTTCTGGTCATGCCTCTTCTTCTGAGGGGGGGGGGGGGGCATTATTCACCCGAGGACACAGAGAGGTGCCTGGGGAAATGAGGCCTGAATGGTGAGACTTGGATCTGGCACCAACAACAGCTTGGACTCTTCACAAGTCTCAGTGGACCAACAAAAAACAGACAGAAAAGATCTTTCAACTCTTGAAATGACAAGCACAGCAAAGCTTTCAAGAATCCATCAATGAAGAAGAAAGCTCCCTTTTTTACGCTTAAATATTGCTATCTCTCACATGAATGGCTCTCCTATTTCTTCCTAGTCACTCACTGACAAGTTTCCTCTTTGTCTTGTTGTGCACTGGGGAAGTTTAGAAAAGCAACCTTTACCGGAACATCCACATGTTACATCATTTGTCCTGTTTCTTAAATGTCACTATAATTTCTTTTTTCTGTGTGTAGGAGTTTAACAGCGTCTAAACACGCAGTTCAACGTGTTTCAACCTGTAGACTAAAACCCATTTTTTATGAGAACATATACCCTAATTGAAAGTCATTAATATTTATGACAGCTGCAAAAGCAATTTCATGTTATTTTGGTACATTTTCAGCAATATAAATAATGTGTGCGCACCTGGAAAGGCAAGTTGGGCCATATAAGAGAGCTAATAGACAGAATTATTAGAAAAAAGACAAAGAAAAATTCAGCACTAGTCAGAAATGTAGCAGAGAACAAAGAGTCAAAATATCCCAACAGAAAATAACTTTTTACTTTTTGGAGATGGCATCGCAGGTGTTAGGGTCACTTAGTACCGATCCTGGAGATGTTGGTATTTAACAGCATCTTTATCGTGTGGCAGTTTTTGTGAAGACTGTAGTTGTGAACACGATATTCTCACCTTTATTGGCTGTTAGGGTTTGATTGGATCTGCAATTGTCAAGTTTATTAACAGCACTTCTCTGGGATGACGCTCCATGACACCAGGACCAAGCAACAGCTTTTGGTGAAGCTGCAATGAGGGTGTTATTCATTGTATGCATATAATTTTGCAAACAATCTTTGAGTTTGAAGGAGAAGCCCAGTAACCAGAATGAAAAGTTGTCTTTGCATGTTTCTGCAGAGTAATCATATTGTTTCTATGTTTGAATTGTATAATTCCAACATGACAATACATGAGCAGTCTTTCTCCTATGAGAGAAAATCAATCACATCAATTATTCGAGATATAATGCTTTTCTAATTCTGACCTAGACCTCACTAGACTGTAATCATCGTGTAATCAAAGTAAACTAAACAGCAGAGCAAAGGTTTGTTAGTTTAATCATAATATGAGTTTATGACCATTAAAGCCTAACCAAGAAGTTGGAAGAATGTTATCATTTCAGTTTAATTTTTAAAAAAAAAGATATTTCACTAATGTCAGTTTTCCTCAGGGTCTACACTCACAATCTAATCACAATTCATTTTCAGTTTGCCACCCGCCTCACATTGGTATTATTTTTGTCTTCTCACTGTACATGCTTTTCTGTGAGCAGATCTGGATAACTTTGGTGTGCAGTAGATATTATGAGGATGTTAGTCTGTATTTTTTGACAACACATTGTAACATTTTTCATGAAGAAGCAAAAATGTTATAATTGCCCCTGTGCCATACTGATAAAGATTCCAAAGATGATTGGCATCATAATCTGATATATCGTTCCTTAGGTTATATCCTACCTTTCTAGAGAATTTCATTAAAATTTGCTCATTTGCTTCTAGAAATCCTCTTAAAGGAGAAACATTTGTCTGTAAAAACAGGCTCTAGACAAATGTTAAAAATGAAAAATGAAACATCACGACATGTTAAGGTTTATACATGTGATGCCAATATTTATACTCCTCTGTTGCTGGCATGCCAGAGGCGAGTAGAGAGCAGAGTTGTGAAACATGTCTGCTTCCTCTGCTGTTCAAGAGAAGAATTTTGAAAACTACTATACTGAGCCCTTCTTACATGTGGAGGAACTATACATCACTCTGTTGTGTAATCATTCGCTGAGGCTTCAAAGGGCAACACAAACACACAAAACGAACTGAATCAAGAGACAGACACTAAGGGAGTAGAGTAAGTGAGAGAACAAAAGACTGTAATACAATCTTACAACCAAACTAACCTCAGCAGCTCAAGCAGATTCCACACGCTTCCTAATACAAAGGCTTAGTCACTATGTTTGTATATGTGTGTTATCGTGTGTACTTGTGTTATTTGTAGCTGTTCACACAGTCACACTGCTGAGGACTCATCCTTCCCTGTAGGGGAAAAACACTTGATCACTAGAATCACCAACGCTTTCAGCATTTGGTGAATTGTGAGAGTTAAACATCTAGCAAGTAGAGGGTTATAATTCTCTTCTTGTTGTCCGTTAGTCTTTTTTTTTTAATGCTTATTTACTGAACATCGAATTTCAGGAGTGCTCCCAGTTTATAACCTGACTTATCTCAGTTGTCTATTTGTCTGGATGGAGAAGGCCATGGTGAGGTGTTGGTATAGTTAGGTGACTGTTTAAGGTTAGGATGGCTAAGGACAAAAAAAATGGTCAACATAAGAGACGGCTTGATTAAACTTTGCAGTTTGGTGATCTTTTATTAGAGAATGGCAATTTGGGAACTGAAGCCACAGACTTTGGAAAACTTTCTGTAGGAAATTCTCTAAAATGCCTCTGTATCTCTGGCTGAAAACAGAGACAATACTGACTTCCTGTCGGTTACAGCTCCTGCCTTCTTCATGGACGCAGACAACAAACACCAACCATGTCCACAGCAGCATCAATAACACAATGTCAGACTGACTGTTTTGGTTCTACTACCGACTCCACCAAGTTTATTAAAGCTCCTCTAATGTGGATTTGCTAAAGCACCACTCTTTTTCCATTGACTTTGAAAGCTTCTGACTTTTCACATATATTACTGCGTTATCTGTGTTCTCTGTGGATCCATGTGTACAGAAATCATTTCAGCAACAAAGGTTCTGAAAGCACCAAGAAAAATTTCTCCATTTTCAGCAAAAACATTATTGTGCAAACAGACAGTTGTAAGCCATTGGCTCATTTTGCTTTGCGTATTGAGATGTTAATGTTGGATTTAACAGGTGAGAAGTTAAATTGTTCAGCAAGATGATGATACCAACTATGAAGATCTCGTGTGTGTGTGTGTGTGTGTGTGTGTGTGTGTGTGTGTGTGTGTGTGTGTGTGTGTGTGTGTGTGTGTGTGTGTGTGTGTGTGTGTGTGTGTGTGTGTGTGTGTTTTATCCCTGTTCTGTGCTGCAGTGTCAGACCTATCGTGTCCAGCAGCAGGCATCAAAGCTCCAGGGACAGTTCCTCACACAGAGATCCTTCAGTCCGGTAAGGACCTGTGCATCTCATCTACTTCATTATCCCTCTCTCCTTCTCGCTTCCCCTCTTTCCCTTCTCTTCATATTAATTACTCCCTCCCCTCCCCCCAACCGCCTGGGTAATATGAAACCACACCAAGCTCCAAGAGCCAATCTGTTCACCTTCTCATCCTGACTCAGCAGGGAGATGTTGGACATTTCTTCATCATCGTTTTTAAATTATCCATCCATCCATTTTCAACCACTTCATCCGCTGTGGCTGGTCGCGGGGCGCTGGAGCCTATCCCAGCTGGCTCAGGGTGTTAGGCGGGGGAAACTCCGTGCGTGACCCCAGTGCACCTCGGGTTTTTAAATTATGTTCATGTTAATAATCAATCAAGTGTTATAATGGAAACACATTATGGATCTGAATATCATATTCTCATTTAGATATTCAGAGATTGCCATTTCAATAAGAGGTCCCAGTTAGCAAGTGTCACTCCGAATAGAGGAGTTACAATTTAAAATTGTCCTTTATTCCCTGTTATCTACGAATGACAA
The DNA here is from genome assembly GCF_040054535.1 of Antennarius striatus. Classification (NCBI taxonomy): domain Eukaryota; kingdom Metazoa; phylum Chordata; class Actinopteri; order Lophiiformes; family Antennariidae; genus Antennarius; species Antennarius striatus. The sequence goes on from NC_090785.1 coordinate 12,785,778, forward strand.
GATGACCTTGTAAATCTGATGCTATGAAAGTGGAATGACATGTCAGCCAACCAAATAATAAGGTTGAATAATACATTCATATTTATTCTTTGCCTTCTGTACTGACTTTACCTTTATGTTGGGTCACAGACCCACTGATGAATATATCGACTGTATTTCCTCAAACCATGTATGTATATCCTATCATATACAGCCTATACGAGCAATATTTATAGTCTTACTTATAGCAGTACTTTAATAGTACACATAAATAACTTTTCATTGACTTGAAGGGTTTACCAGGTGAAACCAAGCCCACAGGAGAAGCGTGTCACTACCACTATTTTGAAGGAGCAGAATTATCTGTAGTGTTTGGGCAAACTAGTTTGCAGCTGAAGTCATATAAATAATGATTTTATTTAAAAATTACTTCCAAATATCTCCAACATCACCACTTCTGAAATGATATAATGAAATCTAGTTGTCTAACAGAGAACTCACTGACAAATATCACTGGCAAAGTTGTTCTTTTGAATATCAACTACCAGAAGAAGTGAGAGCGGCTCAGTGCTGACAGCAGCACGTCCGCAAGAATGGAGGATTCAGAAGCTTGACTTCCTTTCCTGCACTGCACAGAACACACAATGTCACTACATGACATTTAGGTGTCATGATATCATCGACATTAAGAGTTTTTTTTAATCACATTTTGTTGAATATATGCAATTGAGTAAAAAATAATTAAAATGAATACACACACACACACACACACACCAAAATAGATTTTGTGGTGGGACACACGACCTAACACCGTCCGACTTCAGCTGCAAGTGAAGAAACCGGAAATTAGTATTCACTTCAAAAGCACAGACACGATTTTGTGTGTCAAACCGAATGTCACTGAAATCACGACGAGTTAAAAGTCAGTTTGGATGAAACGCATGTATTCATTATACATAAAGCGTGGACAGCGGATCCGCGGGGAACTCAAGTTAATTGTATTAAACGGTAATTTGTTTGACCGACAAACGCAAAAAAAAAAAAAATCTGAATATTGTCTATCAAGTGTAGTTTTATAATTGAAAGCCGAGCGTCATAGAACGTCCTCTTGCTGTTTACGCGCAAAATTGATGTTAGTTAAATATTCTACCATCGCGGTTAATTATTATAATGAAGTGTCTTGTTTTGAAATTCAAAAGCGGAAGTTGAATTATGCCGACTTGATCGCTGCGTTAGTAGTTCCCTGTCCTCTCCTCCGTGTAATCACTTGCTCAGTGGACGTGTGGATGTTCATCCAGCACGGCGGTGTCTCCGTGGCGCAGGACGCTCGCCACGCCTTCAGACGCGCACCTCGTCACGGCGCACCGTGTCCGGCAGCCCCCGCTGGAAAACCCACGCAGAACGAGAGATTTTGACAAGTTGGCGTTCGGTCCACGGGTAACCTGTCAGGCTGCGCGTCCGGAGGAGCCCGGCTCTACTTTTGCAGCTGATACCAGTTGAACGGGCTGCTTAATCTGGGAATAACCGGAGCGACAGTTCTATTGATTTCACATCGAATCCACATCGAGACAAAAGATGGGGATTAAAGTGTAGTTTGGGTGAGTAGCTCATAAAACACACACTGCTGCCGTATTTGCGTGTTTGAGATTGCGCTCACGCCCGAGGAGCGCGCAACGAGTGCATTGCGAGCGCGTTTATAACGCTCCATCAACCTTCACCCACCTCATCTTCACTGTATCTCGAAACAGCGTGTCGTCACAGGTGGAACTTCATTAGCAACAGTGATGACATCATAATTCCTTCCAGCGTCTACATAACGCGGTGCCGCCCCGTATCAGCGGAGCGCCACGGTGCGTGGAGTGAGTCAGCTGCGCGCAGGTCTGGTTTAAAGGGCGTGTGAGGGGACTCACTGCGTCGTCTTTCCTCTGACCCATTCACGGGATATGTCACGGGATATTCTAGTGGATATGTCAGCGGATGACGTGGGAGCAGCCGATTGATTGATTGATTGATTGATTGATTGATTGATTGATTGATTGATTGATGGATTGAGGATAGGAGCCGCTGATAACTCGCATGAACGCGTCATGTTGTTGCTCTGTTGTTGTCAGGCGTTGGTCCTCCGGCTTCTTGTTTTGAAGCTTTTTGTGTGTGTGTGTGTGTGTGTGTGTGTGTGTGTGTGTGTGTGTGTGTGTGTGTGTGTGTGTGTGTGTGTGTGTGTGTGTGTAATTATGAACGTGTGTTAACGTGCGAGTAAATATTCCGTGGATGGATTTTCTCCAGTGTTCCCAGCTGTGTGTCCATCCTGCTCCTGCAACGAGTGAAAACAGAATCTTTTTTTTTTTTTTAAAAAGGACATGTTTTCTTCAGGCACAGAAGGAACAGGCGTGGCACCCTCATGACGTTTTACTGTATATTCATGGGATTGAAGGATATCTGCATAAATCAACACAGCAGCCTAAGGCTTGGTGAACCCAGCCTTCCACCTGAGGCAGTGCAACCTTAGCAGCGTGCACATCTTACAATTTTGCATACGCCTGATGCACTGAGCGTGACAGTAAGACCGGCTTTGTCAGAAACCAGTTGGGTGGGGAGACGTTCTGACCGGAGTTGTTGATATTACCAGTTAAGCCACTTCTAAAGCAACGCCAACCCTGAGCCGTGGGGCTGGAGCATCACATTACATGATCTTGCCCTCTCAGCACGGAGCTCCTCGGCAGCAGCGTCATCTCCCTCCTGTCTTCAAATGTGTCCTGCCTCATCAGTATTCAGCCCTGGGAAATAAGTATCTGCTCTCTTCAGCAGAGGGGTGACAAACAAATGAAAGGCTTGGCGAATAAAAGCTCCTCCTAAAATGGCGAAATGCATCCAAACAATTTGAAGGTAATCTCCAATTATATGTCTTGCATGGAATAATCCTGAAGGATGCAGATTATTTGCTGTTTGGTTTGCAGCCATCGACTTTCTCCTCCGGTGATACACATCCAGTGAAGCTCTTCGTACCAGTTTTCCAGCTGTGCCGTGCTTGTGTTCCTTTCCTCGCTGCCTTTGATGATAGAATTTAAAGGACAGCTTGCTACCAGTGCAGTAGGTGTGCTGTACAAGCGTGAGTCATGACGGGTCTGTCAGAAGTCACCGGTGAGAAGTCTGCAGGTACAGACAGACTAGAGCTCCAGTTCAGGCCGGGGCTGCAGGGCATAACAGGTGTGCTCTTAATGAAGGCATCAGTCAGACGTGAGATGGAGAGAAGTTGAGTTCCTGGAGCGAGGCGCTTTCGTTTCATGTGGATGTGCGTATTTTTGGAAAGAGAGGGAAGGCGGGATCTGTGGCTGGATGACAGGGAGGTAAACACAGTGGCTGTTAGTCTGGTAGCAATAACAGCTTTACCACCACCCCAAGGTTTATTGGTGTGTGTGTGTGTGTGGGGGGGGGGGGGTTTCAGACCACATACTTTTCTGCGCTACAGACATGACTGAATTCTATGACTGAATTCCAGTTTATTGCAAAGAAACTAATATACAGACTCAAAAAAATCTTACAGCAGAGAATAAAATTCTTTTTTTTGGGGGGGGGGGTATGATCCACAATTTAATGGTTTTTTTTATTTGTATTTGCCCAAACCACCCACCAAATTTCAGGAAACCATCTTGTGTGTTTCAGAATGTCAAAAAGAAATAATGTCAGGTTTCTTTTTGCACCACTTCGGTGTTCCCTCTAAATAAGAACATTCCTGAAATTGTGTTCTGTACATTTTCACCAGGGCCACCGGATTGTCAAGTACTGTAAGTTTGAATGTTCTCACGCCTCACACACAGCCCTTCTGCCTGGGGGGGGGGATGTGATTGAAAAGCTAGACAGAACATCGTGTTGATCTGTACTTGACAGGCTTTCAGATGTTCTTTGCCTACTAGGCAGCTTTACCACTCACAGGGCGATGGGAGGGGTCAGAGTAGTCAAAATGCACACGTGAAGTCACCCTGTCGTGAGCGTGGGATGGATGGGACGGTGTTTGGGATGGGGTTGATGAAATAAAAGAGACAAGAAGGCAGTAGTTGGAACTCAACAGGCATCTAATTATCCCCCAACAGGAGGTTTGACTCCATAGAAATGCCTTCTCTCCTGAGCTGTTCCTGTCTGCCACCTGCATGATGTGTGATGGGCAGCTATTGACGAGCCATGATTATGAACCGACCAAGTCAGAGAAAGTCATTGGGATATGATTGGATCCCTGCTGGTGTTCAATAAAAACAGTTTTATAAGCATAAAGATACATCAGTAAAATGTCACAGGGAATAAGAACGTTGTTTTCTCCTTCTTTTCTGAATGAATTTTGACCCTCGAGATTTAAGGTGTTGTCAAAATAGTCAAGCAGGCTTATGTTAGTTTAGTAACTACGTCATATGAGATGCTTTTGCTTCTAGGGTTTCATTCAGCTGCCTGTGGTGACATTTTTTCACAGACTTTGGGAAAATCTGAAGGATTTTCAGTTCAGTTTTACAGATGTACCTGAGATGAGGTTAACGTTTGACTAGCTGAGAATCTCTGAGTGTTATTCTGACCTCTATCTGTCACAGTATCCCAGCCGGCATGGCCGCTGCCTGTGGGTATAATGAGCCGGTAGGTGTGCTTTAACAGGAATGGGGGAGGCCATGATGAAATTTGAAATATCACGTTATTAGATTTGCATCTCTTCCTGCCATGGTCATTAGCCTGCAGCGGGTGTGTTTCAGGTTTGACTTGAAGTAATACAAAGCCCAGTGGGTGGATAGTTGAAATCTAACTTTAAGGGATTATCGAGCCTGCTGCACGTATGCATCGTTTCATTCAGCCTTCCTCTCCGGATGCTTTTAATCACTCCGCTCTGGCTTCCCTTCCCGTATTCTTGTGCTCACTTGGCGAGCTGGTAATACCTCCTGAGTGGCACTCGAAACAAAATTACAAAATTACACCTATTTAGAGACAAAATCACTTGTGTCCAATTCGCCTCCAGGGAGCATTGGCTGTTAATTGGAATATTATGAATAATACATGACTTTCAGAGCATTATGGCCATTCTGATTGACGGATTTAGGCCACTCAAGGTTCAGACACACGCTTCATTTCCCACTAAGAGTCAATCTGTGCTGAGGTCCAGTTATCTCAGAGCGATGTGATCGACAGCTCACACCCATCATCACACATCACAGGCATTCAGTTTATTTATTTCAACACTCAGAACCGGACAAACAGACTCATGTTTGAGAGACAAGTCAGTTAATAATAATAACGGATAATTCACATTCAAGTCAGAACCAAAAGCATCAATTTATCTCCAGCCAGTGACTTTATAATATGCTGATTCCAATTCCATCTAAGTATAAATGATCAATTCAGTTTGAGACGTTTAGCAATTCAAATTGTGAAATTTGTTCCTTTCAACAAAATTTATATCGTGTTTTTTTGGTTCAAAATGTGATAAAACAACTAGAGCCACTCCTTTTGGAGACCTTCAGGACAGATGGTTGCGTTCACAGCAAAGGGCTGACTTCATTTGGACTTAGATACATTTGTTCATCCAATTTTGCACGCATGCAAATGGAAACACATGCATGCACACAAGTGTGTCCAAACCCACTCCAACATCATGATGTCTGCAGGGCGTGTTCGTGAGCTTTCCCTCCAGGCTGCTGGAGCCGCTGGATGTGGAACAGGTGTCAGGAAGTTGTTGTGACCCCTCCCTCTAGAGACTGCAGGGGGGATTCCAACAACACATATTTGGGAAGTGTGTCTCTCTTGATCCCACAGTGTGATTCCCAACCTTTGTCAGGCACATGCCACAGGGAGCGACTGAAGAATGGGAGGGGAGCTGGAATGCCTGAACAGAAACTCAATCCTGTGTTTTACTACTGCGTGGGTGCAAGTGTGCATGCTCAAGACATAATCAGCTCATGTGTTTGCAGCTACGCTCCTCCCCAAACACACACACACGCCATTAATCGACGGTAGTGTGCTGCTTTGATTTTGGTTCAACGTGTGTGCTGAGACATATGTGTGGTATTTTGCGCTCTCTCTGTTGTCAAGCAGTGCCAGGAAATCACCATGCAGCTCAGGGGCCAGATTGGTTGGGCCTCTGAACCTCGGCATTCAGTGCTAATGCCAGTAGTCTTTTGGGCCTCCTGTTGAGACTTGGGATGACGGTGGGGCAGAAGGCCAAGAAGCCTCCCATGCCAGCAGCTCCCACTGGGAGAGCAGGCTGCTCAGGGCCATCTGTACAGGCGTCTTGACGGGGATCACCGCAAAGTAGAGCATAGAAATGGAGATGAAGGAGGAGGGGAAGGATGAAGAGGGGACATGTGGAAGGGAAAAGGAGCGACAGACTGGAGGACAATGAGGTGTTTACTTCTTTTAAACCGTTATTACGTCTTTGGTGGCATCGCTTCAGCTTTCAAAGAATCTGTTGAATATTTAAAGGCAGACCTTCAAGTGTGTGAAGAACACAAAATTATGTCACACCAAAAATACACGTGTCCCAAAATAGATGAAGCCGTAACGTGTTAAAGGAGCTTACACGTGAATCTTAAATTGGAAAAAGAAGTGTTGGGGTATGTAAATTAATCAGTGAGGAGTGAGCAGAGTCAAATGATGGAGTCTGAGGAGGAAAAGAGGAGTCTGGCAAATGTAATATTCAGAGCCGAGACTGTCTGCACATTACCCTGGGGGGATATGTTATCCTCTTCCTCCCCCTCCGCCATCCAGCTATATCACCTATCTTTGCCATCTTTTCCCCTCACCTCTCATTTTTCAGAGTAAGGAGTGGATGAAGCTTTTACCCGAGTTTCTTCAGCAGCAGCACTTTACTGCAGTGAAGACCGTTCTCTACACCTCCTGTTTCATTTGCATTGGAGAAATCCACAGTGCCACAATGCCACCCCAGTGCCTGATGTTAAAGAGCTTGGCAGGATTCTGAATGCAAAAGAAACATGACTGTTAACACATCGCCGATGCCATCCGGCACGACCTGTTTTATCTTCCCTGTCGTACGGTGGTTGGTCTCTGGAGATCCCGCCTAGTTTTGTCTCCCAAACAAAACACTTTCAGTTCATTTTCTGCCAACTGCTAACAGCTACTAGCTGTGTTTAAGCCTCCCATTGTTTGTCTTAAATGCCACACCCACGTTCAGTCCTGCCTCCTTTCCAGTTTGATGCTTCTCACACAGCTAAGAGGCGGAGCCACAGCGATCCTCCGCTCTACCTCCATTGCTGTTTAAACAACAGCAAACATGAACAGCTGCTCATCAAGATATGAACAGTACGAACCTTGCATCAGCGGAAGATCCTTTGGTTTAGGAACAGATCTGGCAAAAAGACTTGAAATGAACAACTACACTGTTAATGCGACTTCAAAGGGCCTGACCTGGCGTGGAGCCTCAAGGCTTCCCCTCCGACCCCAGAGGTCAGTCACTGCCTCTTCAGTCTTAATGGAGGGCTTGTCTCCCGTGGTGCTCACACTCATCCATTAACCTCTGACCGAAAGAACTGATTTGTCAGCAGTGTTATCACTGATCTCCTCAACAAACGCACACACGTACAAACACACAGGTAGGTAAATAGGTAGGTTAGTCGGTGGAATAATACTATTAGTGTGGACAAACTTGTTTTACAAGAGTTGAAAGTAGGTAGGAGTTAGCAGGTGTCAGGAAAATGTCGTTGTTTCATTCATCGATCATGATTGACTAAAAAAGGCCATTCCCTTAATGACAAAGGTAACAGCCTGATAGAATGAAGACTACACACACACACACACACACACACACACACACACACACACACACACACACACACACACACACACACACACACACACACACACACACACACACACACACACACACACACACAGTAAGAACCTGAACAGTGACACTACCCAGGCTGTCTAGACAAAGCACAGGGCTGCTGTTGGCTAGTAGCTGGAGCTCTCAGGAGGATTAGAGCACACAGTTCTACTCTCTTCTATTCTTAGCTGCTTGTTTCTCACTGAGTTTTTAATGCAGCGCTGATGAAGTGTGTCAGGGACGGGGTGATCAGGGTGTATCATGAGGTATGGAAACAACTCGTACATAGAGTACAGCTGTGAATGACTCCTGCTAACATTATAGCAAAGACCAGAGTTTAAGTGAGGTAATCATAAGTTGATGTGCAAATCTAGGAAATATAGGAATCCAAACATTCTTGGAAGCAGCTATTCTTTTCAGTTTTTAGTCATCATGTAATCATGAGACTCACTGGGTTGGTCATGAACAGTCTTGAGGATGCAAGAAATACTGAAAAACAACTGAAGGTAAAGTCATCAGTTCCAGCGTCTGGTGTTTGATTCCAAACTCACAGCAGTTCCACTGGTGATTCCTGAAGTCGTCCTTATAGCAGGAGCTTCTAGTTTACTACATAAAACAACAGCAGGAAAAGGTGGTAGCCAACATATGGCTTTCACCAAAGTTACACACACAGACAATAAAACTTACGCCCTGTGGATAAGATAAGAGGTTACAAAAAATTAATTAGTAAACCTTACATACAAAACAACAGGGAGCATAAAAGCTAATGTCTCGGTATCGCTCCAGTTCAGCCCTTCAGTTCAGTCCTTATCTTTTGTTTCTGTTCTTCAAATAACTGTTGCTACCACACATTTAAATCTGGGGCATGTTACACACCTGAAAACGGTTCTATGATGCCATGGTCGCTCTGACATACCGGCACACTCCGCTTGGTGCTGTTCTTTTTCTGCAGTTACGACATTGTGTTCAAACAGAATGGCGGGCAGAATAAAGGTCTGAGTGGGGTTTTATGAAAATGTTCACAAATTTGGTTCTCAAGTTCTTGGTACAGTTTGTTACCACATCTTCTGTATTTGAGCTAATGTGGTGTTGTGTTTTACTGACGTAGAATAGCTGCGTCAGGGTAACGACTTCTTGTTTAAGCATCCTTATGCTAGTAGCCACTAATGGAAGTGATGCACATATGAAGACTGGACTATAAAGATCTGGCGGGCTGACTCCCTTCTGCTTCCATGTGCCAACAGTTACTTTTCATCTCATAATTTGTAGCGTTCATCCCCAACTATTGCTGAGTCAAGGGATATCTGTTCAGTTTTTTTGGCAGGACAAGGCAAACTGCGTCATCCAGAGACATCGATGACTGGTCTATGATTAGATGCTCATGTCTGTAGAGGAGCTACCTGGCTGGAATCTGCTCACATGCTATAGACCACAGATATTTAAAGGTGATGAATCACAACCCAGGGAATGCTGAAGGGAGGAGGGCAGAGTGCCGAGGAGGAAGAAGTTGGTAGAAAAAAAAGGAGCGAAGATTAACCCTTAAGAAAGAGGAAGGTTTTAGTGATGTGGTCTTGCAGAATAACACTGTCAGTCACTCCCATAATGAATAACAACACACCTACAAAGGAGCATGTGTGTGTCTATGTGTGTGTGTGTGTGTGTCTGTCTGCACGAGATGACTCAGAGATTAACTCTACGTAGTCAAAGCACTCTTAGAGCTGAAGAGACTTTGTCTTCCTGTTGGTTCCACCGCAGAGGAAGTTCCTCAGTCTCCATTATTCTTCATCGCCGCTGTGTTGTCGTCGTCATAGAGGCTCCCTGGATTTGTCGGTTTTCTTTTTTGCTGCATGTTGTAATCCAATCTATATAAGGTCACTACAAGGACAACCCAGACATCCCTGACCAGGACCAGACAGCGACAATCACTTTAATAGTAGAAAAGAGCTGTGATCAGCATTTTAGATGCATCCTGTACTATCAAGCGGTTCTGTGCTACACATTCTAAATACACTGTTCCATAGCCTTACAATACCGGTAAACGAATCTCTTAATCCCATATTCACTGTTTGATGCTGTAATTATAACTCTTAGCAGCAGACAAACCAGACATCATGTGATGTGTCAGAAGGAAGGTTGTAAATGTGCCTCTCAGAAAGACTCCACATTCCCCATCTTTTGACCGGCTGTTTCCATGTGTTTGTCTGTAGGTGTGTACAAATGCACAAACAAGTGCTCACGAGTAATAGAAGAGGGAGGACAAAGGAAAGCCAAAGCCACCACACAGGAAATTTGAGACACGAGCTGCACCTTTGCATGCTAGAGTGGGCTTGACCTTTTACCCCAATGACCCGGGGGCACTGGGGACAGTCAGTGGAGATTGCTGATTGGAAAGAAAGGGGGTTGGGAACCTGAAGGTCAGCAGAGGGTGAAATGATCACAGTAAACCAGGACTTTTCCTTGTTTTTTTCCATTTAGATAGATAGATAATCAGGGGTTGCTAAACCATGCTACATGTTTAATCTGATTTTATTAGGAGTCTTTCTACTCTGGAAATGTATTATATATTTCATTCCACCTATTTATCTCCTCTAAGGAGTCTACGTTTCTGTGGGGTTTGTTGGTGTGACAGTCAGCAAGATTGCACAATAATTACTCAATGGATTTTCATGAAATGTGGTTGAGGGTTGAGCACATGGAGGAAGTTATTTGCATTTGGCCTCTTCAATTCATTCTCTAACACTGATGGGACTTTTTAAAACCATTTTACCATTTCACCTTTGGGGTGAAACAGGACGCTTTACCTTTTCCTGCTGTATTTCTGTCAGAATCTGTGTGTGTATTTGTGATCAGGCTTGTGCAGTAACTCGTATAATATACCGTGTCTAAATCAGAAATAACGTCCTGCATGTGTTAGCAGGTTCACTGTCTTTCTCGTGACTCTTGCAGGAAGAGAGGATTTGTGTTCCTGAAGGTGCCTTAAGGCATCCAAGCGCTGCCAACGTCTTTAGTGACAATGAGTGATTTGGAGACAGTCAAAGCAGATTAAAAATCTATGTACGCACTACTATGAGCAACATTTGATTGTGAATCATAGAATAATGGTGCAAAACACATTAGAATTGGTTCCCCATAACCCATCTTCTCTTCAATTTCGTCAACCTCCCAGGAAAAAATGAGGTGAATATCTTATACATCTGTCTTCATGTCTCCATTGTAGAGCAGATACATTCTCTGAATCAGGTTTATTTCCTGTTGATTGTAGAATTTGAGATTGAACCATATGCCAGCTGAGATAGGCTCCAGCTCCCTGTGACCCGCCACAGCGGATTCAGCAGCAGAAAATGAATGAATGAATGAATGAATGAATGAATGAATGAATGAACTTTATTCATCCCCAGTGGTGAAATTCTTTTTGCACTCGATTGTATAAACGCACATAAAGGAAGGAGCACATACACACACATACGCATGCATGGACTGAGCTACTACCAGTGGTGATACTTTGAGGACCCAAAGAAAGCAACCGTTTTGCCATATTATATCTACTTTAGCATGTTTGTCCTCTGAGGGAAGGAACATGTTAAATTTTTTAAACATGTAACCCAAAGCTTTCTTAATGACAAAGACTTTCAGGTCAGAGTAGCACCATTCTCCATTACAGCAGAGTGACCCACATGTCTTTTGGTTGTGGGTGACGTCAGGGTGTCCTCGGACTTCAGTAAGGTCATCTTCAATATCAGGCTGAATATAAAGCTTCACAGGGTAGAATGGACCAGTGGGGATAACAAACATGACCAGAAATATACTTGAAGAACCCAAACCTCGTCCCTCATTGTGTGTGTGTGTGTGTGTGTGTGTGTGTGTGTGTGTGTGTGTGTGTGTGTGTGTGTGTGTGTGTGTGTGTGTGTGTGTGTGTGTGTGTGTGTGTGTGTGTGTGTGTGTGTGTGTGTGTGTGTGTGTGTGTGTGTGTTAGACAGGAATGCCCCAGACTGTGTGCTCAGGCACCATGTTCACCACTCCCAGCGGCTTCAGCCCCCATCTGGCTGGCGCTGAGCCTGGGGAGGAGGAGGAGGCCCCACAGGAGGGCCCGGGGCCCGGAGCTTGCCTGAGCGAGGGGCCTCCAATCACCTCTGCCTCCCTCGACACCCTCATCCAGAACCTGGTGCCCACTGCCGACTACTACCCCGAGGTACGTGGATGTGTTCTACAGACTTCGTCCGTCATAAAGTCCGTTTCATTTAATGTTGGCAGTGATTTTGATGAGATGATTAAGTGCTTTCCTCCTTCCTTTACTTACATGAAGTCATTTTGTTTTCCATCGATGTAATGGTGGTAACTTAGCGAACATCTCCTTCTGTCCTTTGGCAGAAAGCCTACGTGTTTACCTTCTTGCTGAGCGCTCGTCTGTTCATCTCTCCTCCGGAGCTTTTGGCCAGGGTGTGTGAGCTGTGCATCAAACAACAGCAGCTGGACCAGAGCCCACTTGATACGGTCAGCACTGCACCACAAAAAAATACACAACTCCTCTGTTAGCATGCGTGAGCGAATGAACACGGGAGAAGAAGGAGTGGCTCTCGATTAGTGATTTCATGAGTGTTTAGGTTTTTTTTAATAACAAATGTAGGCTTAAACCTTTTTTGCTCCTACAACTTCAGGCTAAAGTGCGTAAATTTGGTCCGAAGATTCTGCAGCTGCTGACTGAGTGGACAGAGACGTTCCCGACTGACTTCAAGGATGAGAAGATGATTGGACGCCTTAAAGACTTCATCCACAGGATAGCTTCATGTGATGAGGTACATCAGTAACACTAGCCTTCGCCTAAAATGCTTTTCCATACTGTATGTAGACAAATGTAAGATCACTTTGAAAAAAAAACACAATATAAAGAGCCAGTCTTAAAATGAACAGTTTCTATAGAATTAAAATCTGAGCCAAGACTCCTGCTTCTGATCCATGGTGTAGATGTTGCAATTATTGCCATTATAAGCTACAGTGAGAAATATTCTGATGGGGAACGAAATTCAATTGAAGCTACTACCATTGTTCTCGGGTTATGGATGGAGTCAGAGTGTCAGTGCAGGGTAAGTAGCCACAGTTACTTACGTACAATTTCGCATTACAGGAAGCTAAAGCAGAGAAGGGAGGAAGGAGGGATATCATAGGAGTGGCTCTATCTGCAGCCTCGAGGGAAACCGAGGGAGGAAGATGGATATAAAAAAATGGGGGATGGGGTACAGGGGCATGGAGAGGATGGAGCTGATGGAGTCCGACTGGAAGGCTAGAAGAAATGGATGTAGGTAAAGAGGACAGAAAGAGGGGACGAGCAGGTGGTGATGGATTTGTTGCTATTTCCAGCTTGCTGTCTCCACGGCGGGGGGTTGTACATCCATGTGGGAGCTGTGACTGTAGGTCGTTTACGAGAAAGACTGACCGAGAAGCCTCTGTGACCGGTCATGAGGAGGGAGGGGCAGAGGAACACACATCATACACACAATCAACAGTAAAAAAAGATCTCTTTTGTTTAAACCTTGATGTTAAAGACTTACAGCTAACAGAAACAAACCACACAGGCCAAAACAACAACCACTTTATGCATATTTGTTTCTGCATATGTGGGAATTTCTTTTTTCATTATTTATAAATCAACAAGGAGAGCAAATCTAAGATAACTCCACAGATGCAATACATTTTACAAAATGAGGTGCATAAGTACTGCCAGACTTGAAGGGTAAATGTCCTCATTATGCAAAAGGATCCAATTCAGTGTTATTTTATTACTTAAAATCAAATTATTAGATCATTACAGATTCCTCGAGGTGTACGCAGCACACAGCTCATTTGAATATCCTATTCTAGAAAGCAGTTTATAAAATCCAAATCACACAATAACAATTGGAAATGTTCAATGCTGTCTTTTTTCCCCACATTCAGCACAAAAGACTACTTTAACGACTACAGCAGCCTCAGAATTGTTCAGCTACCTGAATAGCACGTTCATAACAGCACATATTTGTATTACAATATTTTTCTGAGCCAAAACTCCAAGCTGTTCACTGCTGCTGACATAAAAGCAGAAGGACTCTAGGCTGGAGTAGCTCAATGCCATCTAGAGAAGGCTCCAGGGATTGGGGGCTGGTCTTCTCTGACGCGAAGAAATAATACTATAACTTTTTTTGGTACAATGGACCAGCAGTTAGTCAAGGTGGAAGTGTATTCTGAAATTAACATCCTGTCTGCAGTGAAGCATAGCAGCATCTCAGTAATGCTGGTGCTGCTTTGCTTCCTCGGGCACTGGAAACCTGCAGGGTGTCAGCGGTGAGATTATTTTATTCTATATCAGGAAATGATGCAAGGAAACATCTCCATCTATGAGGTAACTGAAGTTTGGGGTGTCCGGGTGTTCCAAATGGACGATGATCCCCAGCTGACCTTACAGTCCTCCAAGGATTGCTGTCAGAAGAAGTCCTGGATCCTGAATGGGAAGGCAGCATGTAAACCTAGTGCTAAAGGGTGTTATTCATGAAGAACGGGAGATTCCTTAGGAACACTGGCAGAAGCTGGTGTTGGTCTACACGTGTCTGCTGTGTCTGAAGGACACAACATACTAGAGCTGATTTTCCTCGAGAGGTTGAATCATGTTGAAACAGCCGTCAGTAAACAGAACAGTTTGAGTTGTAAATCTGTTTTATTAAGCTGTTGCAGTATTTAGTGATTGCAAACAGTTGATCAGTAACATACTTTATCAATATATATAATCAACTATGGGGATTGAAAAATTTATGTCTCGTGTAAAATGTATAAAATCATCCTTTGAGCTGTAGCTCTGTGAAAGAAACTCCACATTAAATTATTAAGTATGTATGGATATATAATAAGACCATGGAGCAATAACTGTTTAATTATAACTGATATTAATAACTCTTAATGACTTATACGTTAAATTGATCACAACTCTAATCACAACCCAAAACCCGTAAGATCCTATGATTTATGTTTCAATGACTGATATATAAAGCGTTGATTAATTATTTATTCATGTATTTATTGACAGCTCTCCTCTCCCCCTCAGGCTTACTGGAAAACCCTGAACCAGGTGCTGCAGAAGCTCAGCCAGAAGCTGGCCCTGATGACCCAGGGGGAAGAGAGCATCGTCAAGGTCTCTATCACTGCCTCTTCCATCTCTGACAAGCTGATGGCCTTCAAAACCAAGCCTCCACCCATCCAGAAGGACATGCTCTCCATCTGCAACGACCCATACACACTGGCACAGCAGCTCACCCACGTAGAGCTGGTGAGGAGAGGGGAGGACGGGGGAGGGAAGAGTGAGGGTTAGTCAGAGGTCAGGGTAAGAGATGATATCAAGGATGGATGAGGATGGGGTTTGTGTGTGTTATATGGAGACAAGAGCTTCGGCCAATGAAGCATGGGTGGACGGCATGAATTATATAAGACCCAAATAAGGATATGAAACGGATGAAGAGATGTGATGGTGGTAGAAAATAACTGAAATAACAAAGGGGAAGCAGCTGGAGCGTAAAACTGCAAATTCATTTTTGTATTTTGAATTTTTTTCTGTAGTTTAACCTTGAACATTGCTGGCCAGCTCTCCCAGCTGAATGGTGTTGCCCAGAGTAATTAAAAAGATGATCATGCAATGAAACATACATGAACAGACATCCCTCACCTCACATTGTATGCCTGGTGTCTTCAGTCTATCCATGAGTGTCTTGTGTGTGTGTGTGTGTGTGTGTGTGTGTGTGTGTGTGTGTGTGTGTACGTGTGTGTGCGCGCGCGCAAGCGTAGGCATGCTTGTACCCTTGCCTGAATGGTGACATCACCCCAGAAGTCAGAGATTTGCTTGGGGCCTCGAACAAAAGGGATGAAACTGCTTTAGATAAATGTGACCTGACAGCTTCATACTCTGACATACACACATGCACACACCCATACCCAAAAGGATATGGAAAGAAAAGGACAGACAAACAAGCATGCACACATAAAGGGATTTATTTATTATATAATTTAACAAGGTTCTTATAGTCATTAAAAATAGATGCCGTTGAGCTTTCAGTCACTCTGTGTGTGTGTGTGTGTGTGTGTGTGTGTGTGTGTGTGTGTGTGTGTGTGTGTGTGTGTGTGCACATGTGCATGAGCAGCGCTGTCATCATGTGGGATATATCACTGAGTTGCTTTTAGCAGAGATGAATCATTGTGATTTGCACCTCACGATGGCACAGTTGTATTTTAATAGAGGTAAATATGGATGCTAATCTCACTTTAAAGAAATATGACTCTGATGATTCACACCAGTGAGTCATTACTTCTCTTTATTGATTGTCTACTGTCACTAAAATGAAAGAATTATAAATAGGACTTCCCCATCGGTGTGACTGTATGTGTTTTCTTTTCCAGGAACATCTGAGACAGATCGGACCGGAGGAGTTTGTCCAAGCCTTTGTTCAGAAAGACCCGCTGGACGGAACCCAGGTAAGGTTATATTTACTGTTCTGTGGAATTGTTACCCCATGTCAAACCTTATAATTCTTTCTCTTTTAAAAAGCTCTTATGTTTTTAAAAAAAACTCTCAAATCTGATCAAGGGTCATACAAAGGTCAACCAAAGTGCCTTGTCAGTTCTCTATATGTAACTATTATACATTTTACTTCTTCATCATCACTCATTCATTTACTCTCACTCACATCTGTCTTCTATGATTTTCCATTGTGCTCTTCATTTATTGCACTTCTTCTGTGTGTGTTATTAGGAGCCATGCTTCAGTGATCAGAAGAAGAAAACCTCCAACCTGGAAGCCTACGTCAGGTGGTTCAACAGACTGTGTTACCTGGTGGCTACTGAGATCTGCATGGTGAGTTCAATGCTCATACTAGAGGGACTGAAGAAGCAAAAATCAGACTCTAGGTATTTTATCATTGTATAAGATAACAACTAGAGTTATAATACAGAGTTACATAGAGTTATAATGTAGTAATTATATTACTGTATATATATTATTACGTTATGTTATATACCGTTGGTCTGTTAATAGTTATTTCGAAAGCATTGTGGTAAAATTTCAGCACCATCATTTTAATCAGTATTTTAGAATGTGTATATGTCTGGTCATTTATTAATTTTATTTATTATAATTCTATTTTCATTTTGTTTTTTACGTTTTCTACTTATTAACATGGCAGCCGTATTTCATTCCTTAACACAAATTCAGCAGAGTATTTAAGTGTTACAGTCGGACACTGCCTCCTCATGGTATATTAACGATATTACACACTCCATTGCAAGGACAATTAAACGTCTTGCAACTCAAGACAGAACACCATCAGTTTGAAAAATAAAATGAACATTAAACTGAAAATTTCTTTTCTTTGTTTTCAGCCAGCAAAGAAGAAGCAGAGGGCTCAGGTGATAGAGTTCTTCATCGATGTTGCAAGGGAGTGTTTCAACATTGGCAACTTCAACTCCCTTATGGCGATCATTTGTGAGTCTCATCTTGTGATGTCTGTGAATACGATTGCCGAGACTCTCCTGATTTGTATTAATGCCTAAAATCAATTACCTCCTGTAGCTGGCATGAACATGAGTCCTGTGTCACGACTGAAGAAAACTTGGGGCAAAGCCAAGACTGCAAAGTTCTTCATTCTGGAGGTAAATACAGTCCAACAAATCAGCCCCTGAGGAGTTCAGGAAGGTAATAACTGGAAGCTGATGGTTTGTGGCTTTTTGCCATTTGCTTTGACAGCATCAGATGGATCCTACGGGGAACTTTTACAACTACAGGACTGCCCTCAGGGGGGCAGCCCATCGCTCTCAGACCGCCAACAGCAACAGAGAAAGGGTGAGTCTTCAAGACAGATCAGTGCCTTTACTCTGAAAGAGTTCTGGCCTGGATTTATTTTTATATCATCTAATTCCTTTCTGTATGTTTTGTCTCCTCAGATTGTGATTCCCTTCTTCAGTTTACTGATCAAAGACATTTACTTCCTGAATGAAGGATGTGCAAACCGGCTGCCCAATGGTCATGTCAACTTTGAGGCGAGCCAGTCTATTTCTCTCATGGCCTTCCCTCTTTTCACCATCCTAAAGCATCTGAAAAGAAAATAAACTAAATAAATGAAATAAATAAAAATAAATTTTCTACTCATGTGTTTGGTTTCTTAGAAATTTATGGAGCTGGCACGGCAGGTTGGGGAGTTTATGACATGGAAACAGGTGGAGTGCCCATTTGAAGAGGATCGAACCATTCTACACTACCTCCAGACTGCCCCTATCTTCAGCGAGGACGGTTAGTTGATCTAATTCAAACTTTACTGCTCAGGTATTTGTGATCTTATGTTCTTCAATCCTCCTCAGTTGCCTCCAACTATTTCTTTCATTCTTGTCCAGGACTCTACCTTGCATCCTATGAGAGTGAGAGCCCAGAGAACCAGGTAGAGAAGGACAGATGGAAAGCACTCAGGTAAGGGCGATGACTTGTCAAATGAGAGATGCTATTTTGGGTAATTACCATAAAATAAACATATATTTTATTCTTCAGGTCCAACATTCTGGGAAAGACATGAGGCCCTCCCACCAGTGACCGAGCATTCATTCCCATTGCACTAAAATGAACTGTGAAGGAGCCTAGCTGGTACTTAGGTGTTTTTATATATTGAGCTGATTTAAATAATGACCACGATGAACAGGATTCATCAAGATGTGTGAACAAATAAAACATCAGTTTAAGCTAAGGAAGGTGGAGAACAGCTATCAGTGATGAGGTACAGTATGTCGGGAGGAGGGAGGGCCACAGCCTCTCCTGCCCCCTCCCTTAATGTGTTTACTCTGTGAAGACATGTTTACTACCATAGAAAGTACAGTTACAGGGAAAACCATTTTCTAGAATGAAATTCCTACCAATGCTATTGTCGTTTTTGTATTGCTCCGTTCCTCTTTTTTCTCCAGTCATTCAGTCCAAACTATTGTTGGTGTATTTAATTTCACTTTATTCCTTTACTCTTAACGTAATGTAATGAAACCTACAATAATGAAAAGGGCGCTGGCTAGCCCATATCAGCTGTCACATTTTATAGGTCACCTGAAGGAGTGGAAACTATATCTGAGAAGACAAGAGGACATGCCTTGAGCATTTTAACAGTACATCTCATTCCCTTTCTGTGCGTTTGAGAGTCCGATCCATTCTCGTCTGTTCTGATTGTCATCGTCTTGTTTTGCACAAGAACAACTGGATGAACCTGTTTATTGTTCATCTCTTGTATATTTATTTATTCTATTTAATTTAGGGAACTTATAAGATTGCAGTTATGAGCTGTTTCAAGAGTGTAAACTTCTTTTGAATTTATTGTGCCATCAACACAAGACAAGTATAGGTCAAGTCATGAGGCCAGGTGTAGATTGTGTACAGGTTATGTTTACCCTATCATCTTTCTGCTATCCAGGAAGTTTTCTCTGACTGATGTTCAGTTGTCTCTTATATTTAGGGAGATTTCTGTGCTGACAGATGCATAGTTTTTATTATTCCCTTCTTTAATGAATATGAAGTCCAACAGCATGCTATGACAGGTATTTTCAAAGGGGCATTAAGCGTATCCACCTTGTAAAAATTATTCCCACAACACAAACTTTTATTGTCACCAATTTTTGCTTATTTTGGAAGGATAATAACAAATCAGATGATTTTCTAAACAGAGGAGGAAACTTGTGCCATAAGAATCACTGCTTGTCAAGACAGTTCTGGTTCCTCTGACTTGAAATGTGTTGTTAATTGTTTTGTGGGAGTCATTGAGCTTTTGTTATTTTTGACCATTTTGTCGTGATTTGGGAGCCATTTCTGAAGGCTGGTGATGGGAAGAGAGGAGAGATATTGGGGAAATATTTAATCATAAGATTTTAGAAAAAAAACATTCATATTCTGTTTTCGAGTGATGTCAGTGTTTTTAAAAAGCAGCTTTTCTTCCAATAGACTAACTTTCTTTATCCCTCCCATGTGTCATCATTAAACGTGCTTTCCTGTAACACATTCCCCTGATGATTTAAGAGTATATAGCAGAGACTTGAAGTCAAACCTGTCCAAATTGGAGACATGTTTAATAAAGATATTGCCTGTGTTGAAAGTGTGTTTTCCATGGCAACCACGTACATAACATCAGTTCTCTTTTTAATGATGTCATCGCCCATCTTTAAAGTTTTGCTACAACAGCTGCTTAAAGGATGGAAATGCATTCAGTGTTTTTCATGGTTATCGAGGCTGAGCGGACACACATATTAGCTTAAACATCACTGCAAAAATGTGTGACTGGTTGTTGAAAGGCCTTTTAATAAAAGTTAACCATGCTCAATTGATCAGTTGCTGTTACTTTTTTTGCTGTGCACCACTGAATTCACAGTTTTCAAAATAGTGAACCATCTGTGACATTTCATTGATGTACAATCACTTTCTCTTGAATGTCAACAATTTCATTGGAGAGTTCACAAAAATGCCTTAAAGTCACTAATGATTTATTCATTGAGCTATGAAAAGACCAAGCCAACTAACATTTTATTTGGAGGATAAACTCCTTAAAATGAAGCTATATACTAAACTTAGAAGTAAAGAATTAACACTGAATAGTTATCCAACTGCATCTGACTGAGTTAGTTCTGTTCATTGTATTTTAGCAGCTGTTACAGACCCTTTATTAATATAGCTTAATTTCTTGAAAAACTTTTTTTTTGGGGGGGGGGGGGTATAAAAATCTTAGACAAGCACTCACTTTATTCTCCAAGAAATTCTTAGGCATTTAATAACAGTTAATATGATTAACATGTGACAACAGGTCTATGAACAGAAGTTTTAATTCAGAACATTTCAGTCATTGAGTTCTTCCCTGTCCGGGGCAAATGTGATATGGACCAGTTTTGTGTACGACTCAAAATTCATGTAGCCCAGGTAGGTGCCGAACAGAACCTGCATTAAAATAATTCCGCGCATTTTCTTCACGATCGGCATGGAGATGTCCACGCAGAACCGGAACGTGTTGCCCTTCTCCAGCTTTAATATGTTGTCGTACCTGAAGGCGAGGGCAAGATTCACAGGTAAGGCCAAGAGGATCGGGTACATCGCGCCGCTCGTCAAGCCAACAAGCGCCCCTCGCAGCAGGACGCAGGTCGGACAGTTGAGGTCGCCATGCAGGAGTGGGCCTGACACCACTCCAGTGTACAGAGTAGCTGTGGTCATGAAGGGCAACATCGCCATCGGCAGGCTGGAGGTGATGGCCGCCTGTGTGACGTTCAGGGCCCTGCGGTACAAGCTGTTAGCAATCAAACCCGCCAAACCGGCGGTTCCCCCCAGAAGAAAAGGTCCATACTGAAAGTGTTTCTGGTCTAAGTCAGGAAGTCTCTGAAGATTTTTCAACAACATTTCACCAATCATTTGTCTCGTCACACTTCCAGCGACCGTGCCCTGCGTCCTGTCCGACATCATGAGCGGGTTACCGAACTACCTCCACTGTTCACGGCGCCAGAATCGTCTTCTGTCCAGTTCAATGTATGGTGGACTCCTAGGTGAGGACAGGGCGCGGGCATGTTTTACCCACAATTCAATGCAATGAAGATGGGTGTTTTCACCCCGAGTAAGTTCTATCAGGCAATTCTGCCTTACGCCCCTAACGCGATTGAGTCTGTACATTAAAAAAAAAAAATTCTCCGCTGTCACACTTCTTTCTCGTTTGAGTTTCATTCATGTATTTTTCCCAGAGCGCACAATGTTTTTACGTCATCCGAAATACGAGAATATATTGAAGAAAAGTGCATTAAGAGAGAAACTTTACACAAGTTGGCTGCCTCAGTGGCAGTATCGTAGCCTATGAGGTTTATCCGAGGCGCGATTATTGCTAGTTGCTAGTTGAAACTTCACATACACAACAAATTAAATTCATTGATTAATGCATTGAGGGTGGCGCAGTGGGCAGTGCTGTCACCGCAGCAAGGCGGGTACGGGTTCGAGTCCCGTCTCTGTGCGCAGCATAGACTTGTGCGCTGAGACTGACAGCAGAGCGCAGTTGCGCAGGCGCGCAGTTTAGAGGGAACGCTGATAGGCGGTATTTCACAATCTAAAGGTTAGTAACGAACTCAATGTCCATTAAGCTATTCATCCAGGTCATGGTATCTTTCTGTGCTCAGTAAAGTCTAGTGGAGTTGTTGGAAAAGTAAACCATCCTGTCAAAGGGTTCTGGTTTTGACAGGATAGTCGTGAGTTCCTAGTGCAGTCTCTGTAGTTCTTAATTCACACTTTATAACATGTTTATTAAGGGAAATAACATTGCATCTGACGTAAAACTACTATCAACAATACAACATTTAGCCAATTCATCTTACCTTAGATGTGAGTGGCTAACTGGAACCATAAACCAGTTTAAGCGTCGCACTGTTTGGCAGCGTAGATCTGGATCGTGAACGGTGGTTCCTGACAGACTAACCCCGGGGCACAAGTACCCATTCAAACGAGTGGGCGTTGTTATTGTGTGCCTGGCTGTCGAATCTGTTTGAACAAGTCCACCCACTTCTCAGGAAGTTCGCCATCTTTGACGATTACTAGTCGACGGTATTTTCTGAGTTTATTGTTTACAAACGTCATCATACGCGTTAAAATTTTGTCGAAGGTCATAATTATATTGACACAAGACAGGTAAGACCAATTATTTCATATTTATTCTTTGTTTCCTATTGCTATTCGTGTTGTAGCGGCTAGCCATCGTTAGCAATTAGCTTTTCTGAGATTCGACGTCTCACCAACATGGCAAGTCTTTATCCGGTTTAGTAGCGTCGAATAGCCACGAAAAGGAATAAGCAATAATGGAAGACACATTTTCTTTGTCACATCACAACGCCGACCATGAATGTGCTACATAATGTTAACATATATATTTATATCGTACATATCGTCAGTATGGCTCATGTTAGTATACAGTAATTAGCTCACCAGATGCTAAACGGGCCTATAACGGGGCAAGGCCAGACTCATCTCAGGTACATTTAGGTTTTACTAAATTACTCAAGAACGGAGATGTTAATCTGTTTTTGTTTTGTTAACATTCAGTATGTTCAGATGTTCTTCAGTTCATTACTCTGCGTCTTAATGGCTTATCAAGGACGACCATAATGATCGTATCGAGTCTGTAGAGAAGAGCTTTGTAGTCACAGTGATCTCCAGGCCAAAATAAAGCTACTTGTGCACATAAATGTAGTTTTGCATTTGGGTACCCTTATGTCCGCATAAGTCTATTGCCTGTGAGGACAAAACATTTCAAAGATAAATAATAGTGTAATCTGATCACATTCTACTCTATATTTTAAAAAGGACTTGAAAGCTCTTTGTCATTGTTTTTATTTTTGTTGTTGTTGTTTTGATCTCAGATGCGCCAGTTAAAAAGAATCCACTCCCCAGGCATTTGGCTCGACGAGTACATCTGGGAGGAGAGAATGGAGTGTCGTAAGCGAAAGAGAGATTCTCACAGCAGTGAACGAGAGAATAAGTCCAGGAGAACTCATCGTCATCACAGAACGTATGAGGGGTAAAAATCTATTGCTTTCTGTTGTGTTTAGTACTTAGCCACATTCTGAGGCTTTTTCTAGTGTTTTCTTTCCAAGAAATGCATTTTAATCAGTCAGATATTTTATGACCGGCTAGATTATGTCATGAGAGGAACCACGGTTTGGCCCTTCCAGTAAGATTTCATTGTATTTGACTCACATCATGTAGAAAGCAGTTAATAAGCCAACCTGAAAATCAGGTTTAAAGTTAGTCCTTTCCAAATGAGCTAAGCCAAAGATGCTGATATCAGAAACGCCACTGGGGGGGGCTTCAGTAATTCTCACAATTATTCTTCTTTGAAGAATTGTGAGTCTACATGTTGTTAATCTGTATTGAAGTTAATTTGCATTATAGAACAGACCTCGTACATATTTTTGTGAGATTTTTTTTAACCGAGCAACGTGTTGTATTTCTAATTAATGAATCCACCTGTCCACAAAGTTTCAGTGTCACATGCTCGTGTTTGTGAGCATCTGTGATGGCCCCTGGGGTTACATTTGATGTTTCCAATTCAACTCTAATTTTAATTCTGTGGAGAGGAGGGATTCTTCCTGGAGGAAAACGGATATCACTCGGGTGCTATGGCCCTAGGGGTTTACTGGTTTTTTTTTAATTCTCAGGTACTAGCTTTGCCTTCTGGGTGGCTGTTCCAGATGTAATTCTCAACATTCTTTCAAAGTTTTGTGGGTATAGAATTGAGCCCCTTCGAATTGTACTTAAAAGCTTGTTATACATTTTAGTGGTTCACACCAAAAGCGTGTGGTCACATCAGGCTGTTTGTTGAAATTTTGATTTGGGTTGTCATGACAGCTGCTTCAGTGTTAAAATTGGCCCAAGGTTTTGCATTACATGTTGGTACAGTCTTTTAATAAAATGTCTCTGGATTGCAGCCTTCCAGTATTTGGGATCCTGGGTGTCTTGTAGATTTGAATCAGCGTGTTGCTAATTACAAATATTATATAAAAGGCTCGGGGATCGAGTTAGTAGCAAGAGGTGGACTATTAGCACCATCATGTACAGTCTTCATTTTATTTTAGAGTTTTGACAAGGAACTTTGGTGTTTCTGACCTAGCCTGTGTGCTCTGATCTGTTATTAATTTGTGTATCAACTTTTATTTTTTTGCAGGCAGTACCTGGAAACCCGCAATTTGAACCAAAGGCTGGAATCTCGGGAAAGACAGAGTTTGGACCAGTCCTGTGAGGCGGATAATCGTGATGGTACCTGCAAGGACAGAGACCGGGACCGGGACTGGCACCACTACAGCAAGTCTTCTGGGCGTAGTGGCCGGAGCGGACGCAGCAGGCGAAGCAGCCGCAGAAATAGAGACAGAAGGCGCAGGCGTAGCCATTCTCGACACAGGTCCTCCTCGGTACGAAAACATCCTTCTCCCCTCCACCCCCTGTCTTGTCTAAATCACCAAATCGAATGGTCCATTATCACTGGGGTTTAGTCATTGCTTAACACTTTTTATCTTTCTCTGTATCTTTCTATGTTCTCTGTTCCTGACTATTAAGCATGATTTTTAGTAATGAGTAGTAATAGGGGCGTAGGAGCTAAGGAAGTAAGTGATTGTGAGTGTGGACAGTATTTTTGCTGAAATCTTATTGGACAGTAATGGAACATAACAGTAAATAATGAAGTTTTATAGGTAGATTTAAAAAACATGTAGAAAGACTGTCATCAATCAAGTTCAGTTTTTTATGTACTACTCTGAGAAAGTCTCTCATCTGAAAATCTTGTTGCCATGTTTTTCTTCTGTAACACACACTATGTGGTGGCTGGCGCCCAATTTCTCTGACGGGGCTGAATTTGAATTTGCTGCTCCGTCCATTCGCCTGGCGGCGTAACTGAACGGCCTGAATCTATCCATCCCTACACCTCCCCCCCTTGGCCTGGTTGAATGAATGACGATGTCGCATTGTGATGGCCTGGTGCTGGCTGGCTGGCTGATGGGTTATTGATGTGATGGCGGATTGCGGCGGGTCCGGTGCAGAGGAGGAGCCATCGCCGCAGGAGCAGGAAAAGATCCAGGAGTGTTGAGGATGATGGCGAGGGTCACCTCATCTATCACAGTGGAGACATGCTGAGAGCGAGATGTATAGAATATATACTTTTTTTTTTCCTACTGTTGACACTTTGTCTCTCTCACTCTCTGTTGTCTGGTTTTTATTTCCAAACATTGAATAGAAACAGAAGCATTTGGGCCAATAAGCTTAACTTTTTTAGGTTAGATATTGCTTGTCTTTGTCACATAAATAGCATTGAGTTGTATTCAGTTTATTCATAAGTCAGTTCTATAGTACTGTTAAATAGAACAACATAACATCAGGCAGTGTACCATCCCAAGGACAATGTTTCACCTCGCCAGTGCTGTGATTCTAACTTCTTTTTTCTATTTCCTGTAGATGAGATTGTGTGTACTCTAGGAGAGGGTGCCTTTGGGAAGGTTGTCGAATGCATTGATCACAATAAGTATGAAACCAAACATATTCCATATAGCGCAGTATTTGTAATGATATGTCTTTCAGCCTCCTACGATGTCCAAAACTGCTGTTTTGTTTTTCCAGTGATGGAGCACGGGTAGCTCTGAAGATCATTAAAAATATCGACCGCTACCGTGAGGCAGCTATGTCTGAGGTAGAGGTGCTTGAACAATTGAAGTCCCTCGACTCTGAGCGGAAATTGTAAGTCTGTTTGTTGTAACTTTATGCCAGACAGTCGTTGCAGGGCAGTAAGTTCAGAATTTGCAACTTAACGGACTTTCTCCCCCTTAGTGCTTGTGTGCAGATGCTGGACTGGTTTGACTACCACGGCCACATTTGTATCTCTTTTGAGCTTCTTGGCCTCAGCACCTATGATTTCCTCAAGGAAAACAACTTCCAGCCTTTTCCTATTGACCACATAAGGCACATGGCTTATCAGATCATACAAGCTGTGCGATGTGAGTAATGGACTCGTACATGGACAGAAAATACAGTGTTTTAAACAAGTGCTGGGTTTGAAGTGTATGTGGTTTCTTTCAGTCCTGCATAACAACAAGCTGACACACACAGATTTGAAGCCTGAGAACATTCTCTTCATTGATTCAGACTACGATATGGTGTACAACCCTGAAATGGTAAATGTGTTAGTGAACAAAATCACATTGAATTCCCAATTTTGATGTTCATACCAGGAGTTACATGATTGATTAATCCCCAGAAACGAGATGAGCGCACACTGAGGAACCCGAATGTGAAAATTGTGGACTTTGGTAACGCAACATATGACCATGAGCACCACACGTCTGTGGTATCCACACGTCACTATCGTGCCCCTGAGGTCATTTTAGGTACGTTGCTTCTTTTCAGCGTTGGAATTTTGGAGGGATCATTTTGAGTTGACTTGTTATTTAGGAAACATTGTCTCTGTCAGATCTGGGCTGGGACCATTCGTGTGACGTCTGGAGTGTGGGTTGTATCCTTATTGAGTACTACCTTGGATCTACTCTCTTCCAGGTGAGTGACCTCAATCAACAGATTGAAGTGTTTCTACTCTTGATATATTTACAGTTGTAAGCAGGATGACTTACATTGTTTACTCCTTCAGACACATGATAGTAAAGAGCACCTTGCTATGATGGAGAGAGTCCTGGGTCCCATACCCACAAACCTCTTGCAGAAAACCAAGTAAGATGACCTTTAACACATCTGATGGCATTTCTGTTCATGATAACAAAAACATTGTAAATGAATGCAATATTTTTCAATCCTCAAAGACATGAAACCCATGTAGAGTTTAATAAAATATCATCGTGTGTTGTACAGGAAACGGCGGTTTGTTCACCGGTGCAAGCTTGACTGGGATGTACACAGTACTTTGGGAAGATATGTCAGGAAACACTGCAAACCCCTCAAAGTAAGGAATAATAATCTGAATAGTCCATTTTCAGGACTTGCTTAGAAAACTTTGTGTTCTTTTATATTAACAAAAATTGTTTTGTCTTTTTTTTGTCAGCATTACATGGTATCTAAGCATGAAGACCACCGGCAGTTGTTTGACCTGATCCAGAAGTTGATGGAGTACGACCCAAGTAAACGCCTTAGTCTGGAGCAGGCGCTGCAGCACCCCTTCTTCTCCTGCTTCTCTACGAACAGCAGTAGCAGAAGTGACAGAAGAAGCAGTAGCAGTAAAAAAGACTGACCTCCTGAGCCTGTAAACCTCTGAACTGTAACATTGGTTGACATTGATCACAGCGCTTAGTGCCAGCCTCTACTTCCTGACTCTCCAGGAGAGGTATACCTTATGACTGTATCAGTCCACTGCCCCATTCTGCTGTCCTTCTCAAATCTAGTGTTGTCTTACTCCAACTCAGTTAAGTTATTCAGCTTTATTGTTTCCATGCAATTAATTCTCAAAATGATTTGTATTTATTTGCTATTGTAATTTAATGTGTATCTTCTTAGAACAGGAAATGTTATTTTTTTGTTTTTTGTAAGTAGCCCTATTATGTCCATTTTCACTGAAAGATTTATCCTGGAATGAAGACCTGCATCTGGTAGCCTTGATTATTCAACAATGATTAATAAAAAAAATAAAGTGCTATTTTTCGGGCATTAGTCATTAAAAGTCATTAAAGTGATTTATTTTTCCCCATTTACTGATTATGTAACTTTACAGTTATGTGCATTTTGTCAATAAATGTGAATATACTACAAACCTGGAGTGACGTGAATGCGTGGATGAGACGTTCAGTCACGTGTAGTAGCAGCTTTTATCCACGGGGTGGCAGCAAACACTGCACAGTGCAGTTAAGGAACATCATTGAAGTTCTAAGAAATCGGACTTTATGGCCCCATGAATATGATATTGATTCATTCTGATCAGTAATATATATTTCAATGGAAGATTTTAGTGGGTGATTTTTAAAGTAAAATGAAAAATCTGCACCAGGGTTAAACGAATTAAAATGCATCCCGGTGAGACACGAACACGAGGAACAAAGTTTCTCTGGCTGTTTTTTTTCTCCTTTTTTTTTGACAATATGGTCATTATTGAGCAATATGTGTTTTCTGTTACAGTATTCCGTTTAGTTCATTAAGTTACGCAGTCTTTTTAAAGTGAGGTTCTGTTAGTAGTTATAACCTGAAATTGCCCGTCTCTAGATTTTTGACAACTTTTTATATTGATTCCGGACATTGTGGTAAATTCCAGTCATTCTGAAGAATTTCAATTTAGTAAATTGCTTTAGAATATTAAAATATATTTGGGACTACATCGCATTAACGGGGTCTAAAACGAAACCAGCGAACAACAGTCCTCACAGCTGTCAGTCGCCCACCTCTCACGTGGTGAGCAGGGCGGTCGCATCTCAACTAGTTGAACACATAATGAAAGGAGGAAAACAATTGGATCTGTCGGCAGTAGAAATTACACATCCACGCAGGATACACCCCGACATGAAACAAAGACCTACGAGTGAGTGAGCGCCTTTTTTTTTCTGATTGGCATCAGATCGCTCCCATCTGCGCCTGGCGCAAACCCGGTGCGCACTGCTGCCTCTTCTTGTTCCACTACTAAATAAAGACAACGCGTTGAACGGCGAGCCCAGTGGACCGGACCTGGCGTTTTGAATTTGTTACGTGGGCCACTATTTCGTCCACAGAACCTGCTCACGTTTTGTTTTGAGAGCAACACCAACATCAGTTATTTGCTTTTCATTGACAAGCTACTGAAGGAATTCAGCATGGATACAGCCAAGGACTCTGTCGGGGAAAGCAAGCCGGCGTGTCAGTGCGCACCCAAGTCTGTGGTCCAGCAGTGGCTCCCGGGCTCCGTCATCGCTCTGTGCCTGCTGATGTCGCTGAGCTCCCTCACCGTGTGTCTCCTGATGAGCTTCAGGACCCACCAGCTGGAGAACCGACTGCAGGTGGAGCTGACCAAAGCGGCCGTCTTTGACCCGCCGCACAGGGCTTTACTAAACGAGGATGGAAACCTGAGTCCAGAGTTGACCACCCCAATAGGGAGCCTCGTGGAAGAGGTATTTGGTGTAGAATGTGGACTTATTTAATCTGTCATTGATTAACTGTCTGTGAACTGCTGATAGTCGCACTGCTCGTTTGTGCGTAAAGTGTGCGTAAAAACAGGAAACATGTGTAGTTAGGGTGACAAACTCACACGCTTGTCAGTTTTTGAAAATTGCAGTCCAGTTACTATCCCTACATCCTTTTTAATGCGTGACTTTATGGATCAGCGATGCATGCAGCTGGTGAATTATCTGTTGAAGCTCTTTACAGGATGTCATAACCACCGATGATAGACATAAACTTAACAAGTCCTTTCATTCTACATCTATGTACTTTGACATTATTGATTATAACTTAGCTTGTTCCACTCGGAATTTTCACACGTGGGACTTTTTAATCTCACACTGGAATTATCTGTGTGTCTGCAGAAAATGATGGTACTGATGCCAAAACTGCGAACAGCGAGAGATGTTGGCCATGAGTGTGCCTGTCCTCCAGGTATCAGTCCCCGTTCTTTGTAGCGTTAGTTCCACATACACCATGCAAAGAAACACACACACACACACACACACACACACACACACACACACACACACACACACACACACACACACACACACACACACACACACACACACACACACACACACTCACACTCACACACACACACACACACACACACAAAAACCTGTATGGAGTGTTTTTGACAACACCTCCTGAATGTATGTGTGTGTGTGTGTTGTATTTTTTTCCTGTGTGGAGGAATGATGCTCCTAAGCCTCAGTAGGATCCAGACTGTGAAAACAGGGCTCAACACTCAACAGATCAGTGGAAGTTTGGGCCGTCCACCCGAAGCCCTGATGCCTCATGTCAGTAGAGATGCTCACTTTAATACATGGAGAAGCTGAGTGCCAAGATTGGCCACGCCTGGCCTCTGGGTTTCATTACAGGGCTTGTGATAGTTGCACAGGTGGGGGAACAGTGTGTGATCCACATCATGTTACACACAGACTCCCCTGTTATGCCTGGAAATTAAAGAAAGATTGTATTTCATTTCTGAGGTATGCGATCAGTTTGTACTCATGGTGTTGAAGCATGAACGACACTGGGTTTGATCACCCGATATTGGTTTTTAATGGTTCACAGCGGCTCTGTCAGCTCACTGGTGAAAAACTCTGTTGAGCATCATTGCCAGAGAAATTATGTGTCTGCAGCAAAAGAATTAATGTGTATTGCTTAAGCTGACATTTTATGATATTGCAGATTTGTGAGAATTTCCCATGAAATCTCACTATCAACACTCACGAAAGAAATTAGTGTCAGTTCAAATAGATATGGTTCAGGATTTTTAGTGTCCATGTTTCAGAGACTTCTTTCCCCTGCTTTTCTTTATTCTTCTTTCTTTGCTGTGGGTGTGAATAGCTCCGCAACAACAAGAACATGTGAAACCATTCACAAGTGGAATTTATGAGCCTTTGTCATCACATTATGTTTTTCAGTCTGCTGTGCCAGGATGGATCCTGGCTCAGGGGGCTGATCAGTGACATTTGTGCAAGCGTTTGTTGAATGCAGAGCCAAGTTGATCCAAGTTGTATTTTGTTGTTATAATACCTATTTTAACATAGTACTAAGTGTCACTCAGAAGAATCATAAGCAGAGCTGCATGCCCCTTGTAAATACTTTCTGGGTTAGAACCATCCTGTACTAAACTGTCAGCACAATGATTTTAACATATTTGCTCCTTTATCAAATCATTTCACCAGATACTTCATACCGTTTTTGTGTAATTCATGCAGATGTGCTGATTTTAAAACTGAAAAACAGTCCTATACTGCCACCAGAAATTTATTTAAAGGTCTGTCTTTCCAATTTCTGGTTTTTAAGTATAGTCTTTTGTTTTTCGGCGAAACAAAGGCTTGTTTTGTTTATTGGGGTTTCGGTGCAACACATGCCCGTGGACATGTACGTTGTCACGTTAAAACAAGTGGATTGCTCAATACAGGGTTGTTAACATTTCTCCATAAACTGTGTTTATTTCGATTGGGGTTTCTCCGCTGATAAACTTGGATTTGCAGACTTTGTTCAGGTGCTTTATGTTCAAGTACTCGCATGAGGATCTATCAGGGGGCTGAAAGTTTTTATGCCACATCCTTTACATGTGACTCATGTCCATAGATTTTTGTATACTTCTATCTGAGCTGTTTTGCATGTGCATAGGTGCATCCCATCTCTGTCTGTCACACATGTCTGCCATGTGGCCGTGTGTGTGTGATGTATGAGTCTAGTTTCTGTCCCTGAGCCTTTGAGGGGCCGACAGAGGCACCTCTCTCAACACGACACTGTAAGAAGAGACCCTCCTCTCCCTTTAGCACCAGTTCTACCCAACTGAAACTTGAATCTCTCACCACCAAGATCACAGGCCAAAGTATTTCTGCCTGTATGTGTGTGAGAAACACACTCCCACAGAGCATGATCGGCATTTCTACCACTGAAGCTGTGGCCCCCCTCCTCTGGGTGAGCACCTTTGCGCCTGCATGAAGATGGGTGCCCAACAGGGGGCAGCACTTCCAAGGCAGTGCTTATTAAGAGTTTGCCATTAACACTTCCTGAATTTTTTTCTCAAACATTATTGTATTTGGAAGGAAAAGGTCCTCTGGTTCCGTGGCAGACAGAGACTAGAAATAGTTTTTGACCCAGGCTTCGACCCGAGGGACATTTCCTGTTCTGTGTCAGCAGAAAAAGCCATATGACACTTTCATACCCACAGATTGGACGGATCCAGCAGTCATTAGGACTCAGACGGACTGTGTCACAGGGTTTAAGTCTGCTCACTTCAGGTGTTTGCAATTAACAGCCGCCTGTTCACTCAGACACACGCAACATATTCTCTTACACGCAAATGTAGACAAACTTTCATTACCTTCGCATAAACACAACACTTTTGGCTTGGCTAATTTGAACCATGTGAGGCCTTGTACACGTCTTCTCGTAAGGGGGAGTGTATTGTCATCTCCGCAATTTGCATTTTAAAGCGGTTTAACACGTCTGCAGCCAGCAAGTGGCCACAAAGTCTGCAAACACTTGGACCAAGACCCAAAATTAAACCCCAGCCTGAGATGCTGTTGACTCTCACTGAGCGACCGGTGGCTGCAGGCTGAGCTTCTGGGGGGGGGACGCTAAATTTATTGCCTCTATTGAAGGAGAGATTTTTATATTTGAACAAATTGAAGGCTTATACATTGGTCAGTACTGCAGTGTAGTAAGTTATGAGTCAGTTTTTAAAAATAAAATAATTTAAAAACTTTTTGATTGGCCTCCTTTTATTAAATATCCAAAATGTTAACCACAGATTCTCATCTGTCACATATTTGTTTTTCTATTCCTGATGCTTTCCAGCCTGAGAAACTGGATGATTGGGTCATAGGTGTTATATACTGTACTGTATCGGGGTTATTAAGTAGCAGTCATCCAACATTACCAACCATTTGTAAATAAACTCTTTCTTTCTTAAAAATACTATTGCATGACCTCAAGTGTAGATGTGTATCTTGAGTCATAATTTGGACTCGACTCCTTTGGTTGGTGTCGAGCATCCAAGTATTTTGTGTTAGTGTATACGAGGGCGAGAGGTCAGACCCCTGACTGCGTGGTGAGATCGATTTCCATCAGATAAGAGCTCATTAACACGCCGGGCAGGAACACACAACCTCATGAACATGTGTTCATGTGTATTTATATAATGGAGAAAGCCTGCTCTCAGCACGTCTCCTCGATGCATTTGACCTTCATACAAATAAATAAATATTTATTTCCTCTTGTAAATTCTTCTGTTCATTCTGTAAAAGCTGCTACTTGGGCAGATTACCATCCTTCAGTTGTCTGCAGCGGTGTGACGTCCAACAGAAAATACATTACCTGATCCTGTTTACCAACCCGTTGCTCTCTGGAGGAGACGGGGGAAAGTATGGTTTTAGGGACATGGACACCCCCCCATTCCCACACCCCCCAGGATTCATTTTATTTAAAATGTTTTTAAGCCATAATACATCAGACAGGAAGCTTGCAGCCACCTATACAATATATACCCTTGGGAAGAATACCACAGTCCCACATAAGCAGCATTAACAACGGCTCCCCAAAAAATTAAATGCAGGAAATTTGTTTCATTAGTAGTTTTTTATGTATTTTATGATTCATCTTTGAGCTGAAGACATTTCTCTAAGTATTAAAATGCATGTAAGTGTGTCCTTTGTGTGTGCGTGTGTGTGTTTGTGTGTGTGTGTGTTTATGGATATTTGTGTACTTATTCATTCATTTTGTACTTGTCTTGGTGTCTGCTTGCTTTGCTGCTGCTGCAAAAGTCAAATGTGTGTGCACAACGACAAGCACTCAAATGTTCTGCCAAGGTGATCTGAAGGATGTTTTTTTCTACTTCTTCACTCCTCTTCTGACCCGTTGCTCTAGACCTGCTTTACATGTATTTATCTCTATTTGACAGCAGATCTCCGTGACACAGCTCTAAAATCCCAGCATCCTCGGTTTGCTTCTAGCCTTTGGTTCATGTGCGTGTTATTCACTCCGGTCACCGTAAGATTAAAATAAAAAACTGACTCTTCCTGATGTGTTGTTCTCATTTGGAGGATGGTCTTGGAAGGCTCAAGTGTGCTCAGTTTATTTGTAGAAAGGAAGAGGAATACTCCCTCCAGGATTGTTGGAAATATTTAGTTTGGAGGTGGTTGTGCCTGAGGACATGGTGGTGCACTTGTTAGAACTGTAGCCTCACAGTAAGAAGGTTTGTTGTTGTTCTCCCCATGTCTGTGTGGGCTTCCTCTCACTGTCCAAAAACCAGTTAGGTCAACTGGTTGCCTGAATGTGTGTAAGTGTGAGCATGGGTACTTGTTTTCCTCTGGCCAGTAGGGTGTACCTGGATATTATATGTGCTCTCATCAGGTGTAATTGGCTACTCATCTCTCATTTATTTCAAATTATGGAAGATAATTTAACATTGAACTCTAGACTGAATCCTGCTGCATATTAGATTGCCTCAGGTGAGGTCACTCGAGCCACCGTGACTGTAGTTGAAGACTAGGATTTTAAAAAAGAACAGTGGAGGCGTAAAGTTAGAATGAAGTGATCTTCTCTAACCTTTTTAGTTCCTTCTTCATCTAGTGGAGTCTACGCTAAAGAGTTCATGAGCAGGACAAACACCTCACAATTTCAGGCTGAAATTGCAACAATCGAGTTGCATTATGGGTAATCTAGGCTGCCAAGTTTAACAGAATAACAGTGATAAAAACTACTGAGATTTTATTACATCTGCTTTGATTTGACACTGATTTTTAAACCGTTCATCTTGAGAATAACGACTTTATAGAAATGTAATGACTTGTATGTGTGAAGTGTTCATCTGAAACACGTGGAGCTGTTGGAGAGTTGTTTCTGAAACTTTTAGGAGGCCAAATGATTTGTTGCATTTACTGTTACATCTTTTTAAATGGGGAGTGCTTTGTGTTATTTATATAACTAAATGTAGAGAATTTTGTGTTAAAGGGTCATCAGGATTAATGCTATCAAATAAATGAATGAATGGGTGAATGAATGAATGAATGCATGAATAGGAAATGTTCCCCCTGGTGTATTCACTATTATAGTACTTTTATGTATTAAATTTACATGTGGTTATTTGTGTGGAACTTTATTTAAATAATTCTCATGTGCATGTGAACATTTAGATTGTGTTTCTTGGCCATCGGTTATGATACACACACACACACACACACACATACACACACACACACACACACACACACACACACAAACACACACACACACACACACACACACACCATACCCCTGCCCTATCCGTCTCTCATCAGCCTCCTTATTAAAGTTATTTTTCTGGAACCACAGTGTCGGACAGCAAAGCCAACATTCTTCCTTCAGAATAAAATAATAAAACAAATAAACAGCTGGATGCAGGATGGCCAGTTGGCAGCGGATAGACTCCCACAAGGACCTCAGGAACGCGCAGATGCCAGGCAGCGGGGGTCATGATGTGCCAAGAGGAAGTCCCCGAACAAACACATCCAGTAATAGGACACAGATTATCTGAAAACTCTAATAAATGATCCATCAACTAAATATCATCTTAGCTGTGAGATGATTAGAAGCAGAGCGTATTGAGGAGGAAACACTGAGTATAACCAATTTAAATAATTTTCCATCCATCCATGTGTTCATATTTAAACATCAGAATGTAGGTTGCCACTTCTTGATTAGCAGTGGACATTAAAAAAAAGTTTGCGATTGAGCAACAAGTTATGTAAGGGTCTGTTAATAATTGTATCAGTGTTTTGTTCCAGGCTAGTCACAGAAGTGAAGTGGAGCTGTTTATGAGGCCGAGGTTTCACTTTTTCTCTCCTGGCTCCATGTAACGCTGCAAGAAAAAAAAAAACATGAAGGCTTTTCACCTGCATAGGAAATATTAAATACATAAAACATTAGTGGGCAGAAATAAAATATAATGCCGGGTTTTTTAATATAAACTGCAGTTTGTTTGAAGTGTCAAGCTTCAGTTTTGCTGTTATGATAGCATGTCCACAATAATGTCAGCTTCACAATAATGTTAGACAACAGGTTAGTTAAAGGTTTTCCAGCAGGCCAGTGTGCATCTGAAGCAGCCAGCCGTGTGTAAAACCACACGAGCATCATTCATATCTTCACCCATGAACAGCTCACGTCTCTGGAACACAATCTGAATCTGTGATTACTCCTTGGTATATAGTTTTTGAAAGGCCAGGGATTATTACAGACAAGCAAACAAATATGATCATAAACTCTACTCTTTCTCTGAGGAACAATCCCTCTTTCTTCATGATGATCCAGATCATTATTTGATTGCTTCAAGTATTGCTTGAGCTTTCAGGGTCAGATGATTTTGTAACGAAGGGAGTCAGAGTAACATAAATAGAACTTAGTTCCTTTTACTTGAACATTAATACAATCAATGGATTCCCAGTGATGATGTTGGGAGTTTGGCAGTGAGAACAAGAACTCCAGTGATTCCTCATGACTTTACATCATCCAGTTATATCTTTAGTTTCCATTGTTACAATTAGAAGACTCTTGAAGCTTGAAATTACCCAATGTGTTTATAAGAAACAGGAATACAAACATATTTAACATCAATTACGCAACTCTGAAAAGTATATATAATAGTCTGAACATTCCCACATGTTTGAGACGTGTAAAATTAGTACCATCACATCAATTACAGGTTAATTAATTGCAGATTTGCTGCAAGTTTAATACGGAACACAACAAATGCTCGTAATGATGACGTATTTTTACTATTTTTAAAGCTTTCTTATTTTTTTTATTTCAACCATAACGACTCTTACATCAGGCATGATGAGACAATGGCTCTCCTATTTGTCTGGATCCGACTGAATTTAAATGTCCTAAGAAAACTTCCAACAGGATGCCATCTTAGCAACTGAGTCTGTATAAGAGTCTGAACAGACCTGGTTCCAAATGTGGAAACTATTCTAATGTTTTCTTTAATTACGGCAAGTGGTAGGTGACACGGTGAACAGTTCTCTGATGGAGGAGCAGAAAGAAAAATCTTTTACACCACCACATAGTCTCTGGCTGGCTGGAAACACTGGAGTCAAATGAGCCCTCTCTGTCCCTCTGCACACACCCAGATCTGGTCATCTCTTTGGGTTCATGTGAAACATGAAAGCGCTGATGGTGAACTCACTAAAACTGTGTGTCGGAAAACGAAATAATGGTGATTGTAAAATATATATGCAAATATATACACACACTTTTATTCCCAATCTCATTCTCTGTAAAGATTGGACTATGAGCCGCGGAAGTATTTTTCCAATATCAGCCTTTTCCTCCATATTTACATCCCAGCTAATGCATCAGGAATGCAGGAAGGCTGAATCCAGCTGTGCAGGATGGGAGTCACGCGAGCACACCTGGATTTATTGGACAGATAACATCTCTGGACGTGAACTCAGACAAACAGGGAGGCAGACGCGGAGCAGAGGTTATCGTTTATACGTTCCAGACACGGAGTGGAATGAGCAATCAAGGTATCCCCGTATGGGAGCCATGGGGGGGAGGGGTGGTGGTGGGATTGAGGTGTGGAGCGGGGGCATCAGTGATCCAGATGGTCTCGCTGGGTGGAACATGCTCCTGCTCAGTGTAAAGGTCCCCCGACAGGCTCGTCACTCTGCTGCCACTTCTTTAATGAGAGCGGTTCTTGTAAAAGAGGTCCTGAAACCTTTGAACGAGCCTTCTGCATCGCTGCTCCACGTTATTCTGTCATAACAGGGAGGTGAGGATCATTCTGGGCTGGAACGCAGAATGGCTTTCAACAACTTAACACCCCCTGCAATGGAAGGTTTTATTTATGTGCACAAGGCATGCTTTTTCTCTCAGTTCGACCAGTGCAAATGTGTCTCTGTCTTTTTCTTCAAACTTTTCTGTGCTTTACAAATGATACACTTCGTTTCCTTTATTTCCTCTTCCATTTCTGTCTGTATTTACAAAATGAGGAGTGTCTATTCAATGCAAGCTCTGGGACCTGGAGGCAGCTGCATCTCCACAGTAGGTCAGTGTGTTCACCCTATACATGAACCTGAAGGTCAGCCGGGACTGAGGAGGGAGGATGTAGAAAGCCATCACACTGAGCGTAAACAGAGGGACGTTATAGGGTCCTCTCTCAGGTGTGTCCATCCCACAAGCTCATTTCCTTAATATACAGAAGTCTGTGTGTCACAGAAAAGACACTAACATACCACAGATCCCTTAAATATAGCTTATTAAACACGAAGCAGTAACAAGCAGATAATCATGAATATATAGATAATCAAACAATCTATATCAGTTTTGACGGCATGAAAATGAAGCAGACACCTGAAACGATGGGTGTGAATGAATCAAGTCAAGCTGCGCCCTTACAAAGCTGAACAATAAACGTTCTTCTAAAAATGTTTTGATCCGATCATCACCGAAGCCCCACTTTGGGAAGAAATGTGTAAAAGAATAAATTCATGTTCATGTTCAGTCTGTCAGCAGTGATTTGTGTTTACCAGCTGGTATGTAGCTGATGGTGCTGTAATGAGAGCTAATGGCTGCTAAATAAGTGTTAATGAGCACACAGCGGTGGACACACACAGTGATTCTGTCACCACTGCTCGCCGCCTCTCCTGATGGAGAACGCAGCATCGAGAGAGAAGGAGATGGAGAACATGGGATATTCACCACATGTTGGAACTGTTTCATCACTGTTCCATCTGTTTTTAGCATACGGAGAAAATCTTGGGATGCATCTGCATTCGTGTTGCAGCATGTGTGTGTGTGTGTGTGTGTGTGTGTGTGTGTGTGTGTGTGTGTGGGCCTGCGTGATAGCTCACCTGGCATGCACATTATAACGCTCATATGTGAGCGTGTGTTTTTACGTTTCTGCATCAGCATCCATCTCTTCTGTCAGACTCTACTGGGATGGCTTATCGTCATATTTGCTGTACTAGTCAAAAATCATAATAAAATGAGCCCTGGGTGTATTTTTGGAGCCAGGAGAGTATATCATATATGTCCACTCAGCTCTGGTTACACGTGGAATATCTGTGTTGAACATGTGGACAAACTATCAGGTCCACCATCTCTCTTTCCTCTCAGTGTCACACTTTCTCTCTTGCCGCATTCCAGTTCGTTTGCTCCACTTTTTTCCCCCCTTACTTTCTTTCCTTATCTTTCCTCACACATCTGATCTCTCCAGACGATCAGCGAACAAATACAGTAATTTTTGCACACATTTAGGGTTTAGATGAGTTGACATCAGATGTTTATGTGTTCTTGAATCTGCTACAAGATAATCATCACGGTTCAGGAACATCATACTTGATGCAAATCAGGAATAACAGGGGCGGATCTGGTTTAACAAGACACCAGGGAAAACGACTGTTTTCACGCACGCACAAACAAACAGGCAAACACACACACGCACACACACTCACACAGCTGTTTGCATTTAAATGAATTGACCTAAATGTTCTTTTTTTTCAGGCCTTAAACAACACAAACAACCATTGGGAGAAGGATGGCTGATAATGTTTGAAACGGTTTTGTCATAATTTAAAGCAACCAGTGATTGAATGAACAAGAACTCAATTTAGTCAATTATTAAATTCAAGTACAATTTGGAGGTAAATATTACTCTTTTTACTCCACCACACTTACTTTAATTCCTGGTGACGTTGCAGATTCAGATTATTCAGTGTTTAGGGACTATTACTAAATTACAGCATATCCCAAAACCAGGGATGCACTTACTGAACAGAGCAGGTCCTTTTTTGGACTTGTTCATTTACTTGGAGTGTTTTCCCACATCCATGCTGTTTTGATTGTGTGGTTTGTAACAAACGGATGACTAGGGTGTGTAGAGATAGGAGGAAGAGTCAGATAGAGACAGACGAGGCAGATTTTTTAAGAATCGAAATGGAAATTGCCAACCAATAAAATCTAATATGATAATTCAATCAATGCTATATTGAACTGTGCTGCACAAGTCATGTCTGTGCATTCTATTATAGCTGCTCCATCTGCTTCCCTTTAAGTTCTAATCAGTGTTAAGCCAAAAATGTATGTAAACACATCCAATAAGGAACTCTGCTGCAGCACACAACAGACTAATAAGGAAACTTGACACAGTTTTAGCTGCTCATCAGACATGTGGAGCAAACAGCCCGTCCACTTGTTTGAAGCGCTTTCCTAATGTGGTTGTAAGTGAGAGAATTGGCTCCGGCT
Organism: Antennarius striatus; assembly: GCF_040054535.1. Lineage (NCBI taxonomy): Eukaryota > Metazoa > Chordata > Actinopteri > Lophiiformes > Antennariidae > Antennarius > Antennarius striatus. Next base: position 12,825,980 of record NC_090785.1, read on the forward strand.
TAGAAGCCGACACCGCGGCCAAAGTGAGAAACATACTACTGATTAAATTTGTGAGCGTTTTGCTTTGCCAGAGGTGTCAGAGGAGTGTGAGGTCAGATTTCTGCCAAAGGGATTAACGTTTGTCAGGATCTGTCTATTTTATGGAAGCCTTCAATAACAGATCATATAGATTTATTAGTTTATTACACGTGTTTAATATGAATGTAATGAATGATCCAAGCTCAACCGCTGCTGACTGACAGGTTGGGCTCTGCATTGATGTGCCTTATACACTGTTCAGCCTCGGCATAATATTTTATTTTAACTTGACTCATTGATCTGTGATTTAACTGTGAGCAAACTGTCACTGCAGAGTCCTGGTTGTTCTATCCTGATTTATTATGTCTCACTGGTAGAAAAAATTGCAAGAAACATGTTTTTAATTATTTAATCATTATTTTTTATGGGAAAACGGCATCAATAAAGTCCCTCATCTACATCATGGACTTGTCCTCTGAAGAGGCGGACGGCTTAAGTCACATCTAATTCTTCATAACATGCTCCTGTTTTAGTTTTTCAGCTGTGCAGACCTGAACTTCTAGGGGGCATTTAGCTCCTTAGGAAAGGGTAATCCTTCTGAGCCGTTTTTAACCAGCAGATGTCTAGACAGATGTGACAATTTGTCTGTCTGGCTCACCAATTAATGTGCTCAGCACAGATCAGCTAAATTTATTTGGTCTAATTATATATGAACTTTTAAACTCCATGCTTTAACATAAGCTCTATGTGTCCCTGTTTCTTCCTCCACTGGGAAGACAGACAAAAGTAAATGGGGTGTAAACACCCAGATGTTTATCTTTCCTGTCCAGGACTTTTGGTTTCTGCTGAGAATGAGAATCCATGACTGTGTTTGTAGCTAACAAATAAAACAGAAGCTTTACATTGACTCCTTTGCTTGTTGAAGGTATAGTGGGGTGACTGCAGCAGAACCGGGGGGCTACGAGGGGTGTGGTCACGTTGTACGAACCCCAAAGCAAGTCAGATAAGATCAGAGTGGATGGAACACGACTAGAAGCCTTCCTGAACTTATCCCCGTCTCTGCCTGTTGCATTCCTGCTCTCCTTCTCCTTGTTCTCTCTGCATCTTCTTCCAGCGTTTCCTCCAGACTTCTATTTTCTGCCTCATCTCATCCTTTGTGCTCCCTATGCACCATCCCAAGTCTGTTGTTGAATCCATTCATCCTCGTTTCTTCAACAGTATTCTAATGTTTGGGTTTTTTCCTTACTTCGTCATTTTTTTGACTGGACTTCCATTTCTGCATCCCCCCTCTCCTCTTCCTCCTCCTCCTCCTCCCACAGCTCTCAGCAGGACCTCTGTAAAGTGGGGTCAACCGTTAGAATGTAGTTCTGTGTCATTCCTCTGTTTCTGCCTTGCTCTTTGACCACCTTCATTAATACTAGCCTCTCTAAACTGACCGATTGCCTTTCATGTTTCCCCCTGGGTCATGTTCCAGACTTGACAGTAGACCTAACAATTCAGGGTAGGGTCTCTCCTCTGGGTCATCTATGCTGTTTGCATGAATTTATATTTGTGTGTCTCGCAGTTTAATAGGTTCAAGACAAAGCAAAATTACTACAAGCAGGTGTGTTTGTTTTCTTCTGTTACCTAATTTAATGCTGTGGAAGCTTTTACTGATCATGGACTTTTTTAGGTGCGACTAGGTCACAAAGACCTCTAAATAAGAACATTTAAAGCATAGGAGGGGAAGAAAAGCAAGGAATGTGATAGAAATTTAATATCCTTGCAGTCTGCCATGTCTTGGAATGATTGTCATATATATTTAGCTCTCTGAATGGTCAAACAAAGACAGCTGTTGTTGCCAGCTCATTTTCATTTTAGCCCAGCGTTGGTTCCTCCTGTTGCTTTAACCAGACTCTTATCTGTAAATAGTCTGTTCCAGTGACAGACTGTTGAGACGTGATGCAGAGCTGAGATTTTATCTTCAGATATTTGTACAACCTGGGGATTTAAACTCCAACAACACATTTTAAGTGATCTCAATTTCAGGTTCACTGTTAGGTGTTTACAGCCGGCCACACAAACATCACTGGAGCTGTTTGTTCAGCCTCTTGTGTCCCGTAACAATCCTCAGCCCGTAACCTCACAACCTCTTGACCTCTGAGCAATAATGGATGCTCATAGTCTCTCCTTCAGTAAGCTGTAAACTCTAAATATATCCTATTTAATGTGTCCCACACAGAACCCACTAAATAGGACACACAGCTCCCACCTCCAGCCACACACAGCCTCAGATTCCTCCCCTCTTTGCTCTGGGGACTGGAACTCCATCAGCACCCTGGCACCGCTCTCACACCAGGAGGGGAGGGGGGAGTGGAGGATGGATGGGGTGCAGGGACACCTTAATAAGCACAGGAAAGCACATCTGAGACAAGTTAGAAAAGTTTAAAGTATTTCAAAAATATATACAGTACATATATATATGAAAATATCATCAGGAAGTGCATTGAAAATGTTGTCTTACAGAGCTTTAAAATTTAAAATCTGCTTTCTTAGCGTGATTTAAACATCTTTTGTTGACAGTTTGCCCAGTGGGAATCAGTACCAAACTACCAAAATACTGTGTGGTATTTCAGCCCCATTTGTTCGTAACTTTTTATCTCGAGGACAGTTGGAGTCAAAAGTCCTCCACGTTAGTGTTTATCCTGTGTAGGGGTTATATTGTAAGAGAAGGACAAAAACCAATCAACACAAGCACAGTAGTGTTTTTAAGGAGGAGCAGAGAGAGCAGCAGGAGAACTGGAGGCTGGGGGTGTTGGTGGGGTGTTGAGGGTTCTACCACAGGCCTGATCCGTTTGCTCAAGGGGTCAAATGGCCTTTCACCAGAAAAAGGATTGAATTACTTAGCTTTAATGGTTCCAAAGTTGTCCATCTGTCTACTTGTCAGTCTTTAAATCTGTTGGTCTGTTTACAGGCCTGCCAACCGTCAATCATCAGTTACTTAGTCTCTCACATGTTAACGCACACACACTTTGCCCCGAACCAGCATTTGACCTTAGGCGCTGATACCGGACTCGACTGTGGTGATGTTGAAGTTGGAGACGGAGCTGAATCGAGTTAAACTCTGCTTGACTCCGTGGAGCAAGAAACTAAAAGAACCCGAGTCGGACATCTAACCTGGTTACAGACAGGAAACAGATACTGTACGTTTGGAAACGACAGTGAGTTTAAACAGGTTTATGAATATGTATACAGATGCAAACCTCGCATGTCAAAAATACATGCGAGGTTTGCACACACACCATGAATGTGACAGAAACACATTATAGTGCAGCTCAACACACCTGTCAGGACACTGAATGTAGACCAGGTTGTCCAGCCAGTAGAGAACAACAGGAACAAAAAGACAAATGCTGCATCTTTCAATAATCAATTTTACTCTTCATCTCTAGAGGACACATATTGACCTTATTGTTGAATGCCTTCATTGTTTCAGCCACCATTTGTCCTTCTTGTCTTCATTCTACACATCCGTGATCAATGTCGAGTGAATAAAAGACGTCCTTCCTGGAACTTCAGACCCAACGCTCGATCTCTCCTGCTGGTTGTGATTGTGCATGTGAGCTCTTTTGTCCTGCGTAATGTGGGTTGATTCGTATTTTATGTGGTGCGGTTGGAACACTGAGGGGGAGGATCATGGATATTCTAAGTATGAGTCCTTTCTGAAATGAATAGAAAGTCTTCAGTGTGAGCGTAGCCCTGGTTTTCATTCAACCGCCTTTGAGACTCTCATAACATCTAACATGAGGATCCTGTGACCAGTTAGATGTTTTCATGTGTGCATGTGAGTGTGATCCTGCTGATTTTCTGATCTAACATTCTGTTTAGTCACATTAATCAACATAATTACATAGAACTTCTTGAAACAATGACTAATGTCCTTTTTGTCCTGCTGTTCTTCATATTCATAAAAGTCTATTCATTTAGAAGCTTTGCACAGATTTCAGTTTGTTTGCATTATTCGTTTTATTTTACTTCTTTGTTTCTTTAGTTTCTGGGTTCTTAAGTCTTTTGTGTGGCTGTGGTAGGCGGAGCTGGACTCAGAAACACACCCCAGTGATTTCTCTCTCCCAATCAAGATGTTTCCATTGTGGAAAGGCGTAATGTTATATCATCATCATGACACTGCCACATTATTTGACACACACCTGTAAACCAGTCAGATGGCTGCGATTCTCATTAGTGGGATGAGAGGTCTGTCGTTCTACGTTTTCACTTCCAATCAACCCTCTCTTGGGTTACGTATCTTCTCTGAGTCAGAGTACAGATGTCAAAGTCATTTGTTGACAGATTAAATGGGAACAGTAAAAATCTGAGACTACTGTGGTGACTGGAGCGAACATGATCCTCAATGTGTGTCCAACAACCACCTTTTCCTACTTATCTCATGGTCTCTCTTCCATCTGTTTTCATCTGAATTAAACATTTTCTTTCGTTTTTGATGCTAAAATACCTTTCAGCATCTTCGTTTTGTGTTGTTTGTTACAGTACAGAATAAGACAGCTTTTTTTCTTTTGCAGAACAAACACACCGACTAAATTAAAACCAAATGCTAAGCTTCACAGAATGCTTGCACACTCACTTACTCATCTCTCAACCTGTGCTGGTCTTAACATCTTTTTTCGAAACATTTTCTCCACGGATCTGATTATGTTTTTTTTTTTCCAGAGACACGTGTTTGTCTATTAGCACACTAAGTAGCACCAGCCAAATTCCCCTGATAGTTTTTAATGAATCCACATGCTGAGGGGATCAGAGCATCAGTGGTAAATTTAGGCTTTCATTAACCTCTTCACGTCTCAGGTTGCTGCTATTGTCAGACAACAGGCACAAGTGTGGAAAATGGTCAAGCCATCAAGGATGTGTGTGTGTGTCTGTGTGTGTGTCTGTGTGTGTGTGTGTGTGTGTGTGTGTGCGTGCGTGCGCGTGCGTGCATGCGTGTGTGTGTGGATGCAAACACAGGGTCCTGATGATCCAGAGCAGAGATGAGCAGGAGGATCATCACCTCCACTGACTGACAGTCAACAACAGATGCATCAATTGATAGTGCAGCGGGATTTATAGATAGTTGGGAGGTGTGAAATGACAACTCCCGGTCTAGCGAGTGAGGAGGTCCAGCCCTGGGAGGGATCACAGGGTCACGACCTCTGACAAGTGTGGAGGCTTGATTCCATTGCAGCAACATCCAAGAGGAACAGATGAAGACGGCAGCGGCTCACAACAAGAGGGAGGGAGCTGCAGGAGCAGATTTCTGCTCAACACTTCATTGGTCCTGCCTCCTGTGTGTTTGTGTTTGTGTGTGTGTGTGCGTGCGTGCGTGCGTGTGCGTGCGTGTGTGTGTGTGTGCGTGTGTGTGTGTGTGTGTGTGTGTACACGCTTACACACAAAAGTTCTATAGGTACCAACTTTTTAAAAAGAGCCTCTTTCAATTCAATTTGGAGGAAGATTTTTTGCAGAAATCCAACACATCGGTAATGAATATAACATATCCAGTGTTTGCCATGTCCATATACAATGTAATTGATTATAAACCGGAGGAGAATAAATATAGTCAGTCTCACAATGAGTCTAACAGGCTCTTGTTTTGAGCTGAATTAAATTGACGCTGGCATTTTTACTTCTACAAGGTCTTACTCAAAAAAAATATCCAGTGTTTGGGAAACAAGACTACAGCCAAACTCGAATAAAAGTGATTAGTTATTTAACAAGTGGAAATAAAACACATTCCCTGGTCGCAGCTTTTCAATTTTACACAGATGTTCTTGTTCATTGTTAAAAGAGAAACTGACAAAATTAGCAATTGGACTTTATTTAATTTATAAACCAATTTTATAGTTGAATTAAGTCATCTAAATAATAGTAATGAATCTAAAGAAGGGAAAAAGTGCAAGATGTAATACACACACACACACACACATCATAGAGGCCGGAGTAACATGAGTCATAATTTTGTTTTTAGTCATGATGAATTAAATGTTTTTGTAATGTCCTCACAAGTGATGGAAACAAGGATGTGTGTAAGTGTGTGTATGAAAGAGAGATAAGTGAGAGACGTAAAGGAGTGAGCAGTGGCCTTGAAGAGTTTGCAAGGTCATGTAAACACAGAGACCCTTCAGCGATTCTCTGTATCTACAAACATCTGAACTAAATACACTAATGCGTTTTCCATGTCTGCCATTGAAAATAGTCTCCCGTTATATGGAGCTTGTTTCATTTTAAAAGCACGTAACCTCCCGGATTTAGAATTTTACCCATAGCTATTTTCAGTTTTCATTAAAATTCTCACTGTAGTGGACTGTTTTGTCTGTGAACTGCTTAATTAAAAAATACCTCAGGAAATCAAAATCAGCTTTGGACACTAAATGTTCAGCATGGAGAGGAGAGCAGATGTTTTGTGGCTAATTAAACCCAAAATTTATTCCACTGACCTTGTTCACGTCTGTTCTGGTGTTTTGCAAACCTTTAAGATTTTAAATCAAACTCTAAACCAGTCAGATGAAGCTGTCTTGTTGAAAATGGGATCTCTGTGCTTTTTCAGTGTTGTTGTCCTTTTCATTCTTTTCATATCTGTTATTTATGGTCTTTTGCACAGGGAATCCAACCTTGTGTTTAGCATCCGTCACGCTCTTATCAGAACTGTTGGGGGGGTTGAGGCTTCCTGATCGATAGGTTGCCCCCGCTAAGTGGGTGCCCCCAATTTGTTAAACAGACAAGCCCAAAAAAAAAACCTTCAAACCAAAGAGAAGAACACAAAGGAGTAAATGTTTGCCGTGACATCACTTTTAGAAACACTAACGTTGAGGAGTGTCTTGCACCAGAGGAGTGAAGGCCATGTTTGGAGGGGAGTGGAATGGTTTGGCCCGTTGTCGTCCCTCTGGTCCAGTGATGGTGGTGTCAGGTTTACTGTGATCCCAAGTTACTTACATTCCCATCTTCCCCTCCCTAAAAACACCAACCGGTCCAGTACTGGAGCTGGATCAACCCAGCAGCAATTATTGTCTCACGTACTTCTTGTTTGTCACAACGAGAGAGGCATGCTAATCCCTCTGTCCACGGAAACACATCAAATGACAGAGGGGTAACACAGGAAGGACACAGTCACCTTGTCCAAATGGGACCTGGCATTTCCAAACAAATGGAATAACAGTCAGGCCGACAGCCAGACAGCCAGAAATTGTAATGAGTTACAGCCAAGACCCTTAAAAAGCAAGGCTGAATGAGTTTCATACATTTAACATTTACTGACACACTTATGCAGAAGCATTTTGAGAGACCAATGCTTTACACAGTCATGCATATACATACAGTATATATATATATATATATATATATATATATATATATATATATATATATATATATATATATATATATATATATATATATATATATATATATATATGTGAGCATTTACACACAGGCTATTCTTGTCTAACCAGTCATCTGAAGAAATGCCAAGCTGGTTATGTTACATTTGGGAGTGCCATAGAGGAATCAGACGAGGATTTTCAAGCTGGATAAACGCTTCTGGACTTTAATGTCACTGTTTATAGCTCTGTGCTCCTGACTGCACACCTCCTAATAAAGGAATCTCACTCGTTATGGGAATAATTGTTCTTGTTTGGTGAAATTTGGACTGAGTCTGTGTGTGGCCAGACATCACATCCCTGCAATGTGGCAATGTCTAAATGCTTAGCTTCCCTCGGGGGCGTTTGCTGCCATGCTTCACTTTGCTTGTACACACACACAAATACACACACACACACACACACACACACACACACACACACACACACACACACACACACACACACACACACACACACACACACACACACACACACCCACACACACACACACAGACCCCTGAGGCCACTTGCTCAATGCCAGAGATTCAATTTCAATGACTTATCAAATTGCTGAGAAGAAAAATAATGAACAGTAATGCAGAGTGTATAGAATCATTTTCAAATTTAAGTTAACAGCTGAAACACACACACACACACACACACACACACACACACACACACTCACGCACACACATACAAATCACCATCTTGCTGAAAGGTCTGTGTCCACTCTTATTATTCAGGCACACAGCCAGTGGAAAAACCATTGAATTACCAGCCAGTGTGGTTTGTACTCCTAACGCTATAAAGTCCTATGTCAACACATCTCCCTTCCCAAATTCCACTCAAAAGCCCCAGGAATCCTCCCCACCGTATTGCCTTTTGCCTGTGACAGAGGCGTCAGGCCCATGAAGCCTAGAGCTTTCTGCAGAGGGCAAATGTGGTTCATGATATACAGGGACTGGATGGAAATGAAGCTTGTCTTTTATGTTATGTTATCTAAAGATTGTATTGCTTTTGGAGGTGGAAAAAGAAAATATATTCTTTTGTTGCAATGGCTAACTTTAATGATGTGTTGATATAAGAAAATTTTGACAGACCAACACCAACATGTATTGCTTCTCATGACAGTATTATCTGTAAAGCTTCAATGTTTATCTCTTTGGCCTATGCTGCCTTCAGGACTCGTTGGAAAACTGGACAGTCAAAATATTCAGAAACTCATTTGGAAATTCCCCGACTAAGCAAATTTGACATCCTAATCATGGCATTTTTCACAATGAATGCTTATAAAAATAATAATACAAAGTTATTTAATTTTTGGATTGTAATGTCTACATTCTTAATATATCACTAGGGTTATAGTGTTTGCAAAGATTCTGGAATAATTGACATTAGCCTTTATTTGATCCAAACTTCATTAGTAAGAATATAAATTACTATTGATGTGACCAAAATCTTAAATTACTGAGAGGTAATTCTTCATTACAGATGAAAATAGTCTCCTCTCGATGCATCATTGCTAATTGTTTTCTGACCAGTTATCAATGAACCATAAAACTAACGAACCTTTTTTTGAAACTCTTTTGATTCTAAATTTTCAGTAGGAATAAAGTGACTTTATCAGTTCTGCATACAGACAAACAAATTAAGAAATATTTGAGATACAAATAGTGTGTTCTATCACAGAAAATATAGACTATCAGGCCAGCCATTTAATCAATATCTTTTTGCTTGACTTTAACAAAATGACTTGCAGGGTGCTGATTTATAGACTGCAGCATAAATTCTAAGTCTTTTCTCAAACCATTATCACAGTTTGACCTGGCATGTTGCAGTAAATTGTGTAGACGATGTTTGGCTTGCAGTCTCTCTCTGATGCCTCTCACTGCGATTAGAAGTATCATTAGTTCCAGCAAAGCCTGAAAAAGCATGTTTGTCTGTAGACACACGACATTTGAGTACACATTCAGACAGACGGACAGGGAAACGTCGGACTCTGTATTTGTTGTTCTGTGTGTGTGTGTGTGTGTGTGTGTGTGTGTGTGTGTGTGTGTGTGTGTGTGTTACCATGTGTTTATAATTAATGATGATATCATACAACACATTGATTTAAGGAGGTCACAACTCTCCATGATTTGCCATAGAAAACACAGTTTACATTTGTCTTTATTAATGTACATATCATGTATATATACAGTATAAGTACTTGGCTCTGGGTGTGGAATCGTTGCCAGGTTTAATATGTGTACCTTTCATGGGATAAACAGATGTTTGTGTGTAAACACTCCCTCATCTCCAGATGGGCCATCAAATGGACATCGCAATAACCGAAGAAGAAAATGTGTCCTTGAGTGGCTTTTAATAGATGATTATGGATGCAGACTATATGACATCTTTCCTGGCTCAGAGGATCTTCCCACACTTTGTGACCATCCTCTTACATCAGTGTATCTATATTCAGGCCTTAAATGGATTATTATTGACATCCCATTTAATTGTCTCAAACTGGTTCATACACTATTTATCTCAGACTTGGTTTGGAGTAGATTCCTTTTTGACCCGTCAGAGGATATTCTTGTACTGTTTGCATCAGCCTCTGTAAACTCAGAACGTAATGTCTCTGCATTTCAAAGAATGTGTTTGAAGAGTTGGTAGGAGTACGCCGCCCTCTGTTCCTCTCACTGCTTCACACCGTCTGAAGTATATGCCCCTCCTGTTCTGGACCTCCTTTCATCCCCTCTTCTCCCCGCTCTCTCAATCTTTACCCCATTCTCTCCTATAGTGCATCCTTTTTTTAATCATCCCAGTCCTCTCAGCCTCCCCTAAGACCCTGTTTGTCTTCCATCAGCCCTCGTTCACGTTCTCAATGAGATGGCCTAGTTTTGTTCGGGCTTCTTGGATTTAAACTCTCACCTATCCTTTGCACATAATTCGGTGCCTGAAGCTGAAGTAGAGAATGTGTTCATGAGGAGAGATCCACTCTGTGAGCAACGGTTAAACAAACATGCATACCTCTCAGTGTGAAGGAAACAGCAATATTATGGTGTGAGGACAGATGCCTGCCAGTTCTCATCAGCTTCTCAAAAACTTGACCTCACATCAGGCCCGGTGGAGCCGCTACAGAGCAAGGTGAATGAATGCAAGAGGTGAGCATGTGAGTGCAGACAAAATCGTCATCCACATGTCTGCATTTGTGGCCATGTGTTGAGCTATAATTGGTCCGTGATGTTGATCTGGTAGAACTTGGATGACCTTTGTGCTCGGGCCCTGCGAGAAAGTTCAATACCAGGAATGGAAATGTTACCCTTCTGCTGCACCACACAAACAGCCCCATAGAAAAACATGGAAAAGCAGCCACACCAAATCAAAACAACAAAGAACATAAGACTTTGGTTCATTGAATAGTTTGAGACAAGGAGGCAGAAGAAGCTATAAGATGTCAACGGAGATAGAATTTTAAAGACATCTTTTAATAGTTTTCGATAGAGTAAGATGTTCCCCCTCATCTTGCCAGATGTCGCCCTTGTGATAAAGTCTATAGAAGAGCGTGACAGTAGTTATGAGCATCATCCAAGATGAAGTCAAATGTACATGTTTTTTATTACTCTATCATAAGCAAATGAGAAGGAGCTCATGTGTAAGCAGCTCACACCACAAGTACAGCTTTGCTTTACTTATTCAGAAGAAAAAAACCTTTTAGTCAGTTCTTCTGGCGAGATGAACCATGGCTCAATGTTCAAATTTACAAACTTTGGCTTTGCTCCTAGCAGACAGCAAGACGAGAAACCCCTAGCGCTGATGGATCAATCTCATACTGAGTGGAACTTTTGATATCTTCCTCTTCTTCTTCAACCCTTCAATCATCATTTTCCCCAGAGAGAGAAGCCAGAGCAGGCCGGGCAAAAGCTGCTGGGTGTCACACAATCAGGGCTTCCTGGCGGGTGATAAGTGATGGAGCGGGGCCTGCATGGGTAGAGTCTGCAGGGGACAACCCCGGAGAGGTCTAGATGGGTCAGAGGGCATTTCAGAGGTCATGTGTGAGGAAGATGAAGAGAGACTGGATGTAGCTTCTTGTGGTGCCACAACACAGATGGTGATGAGGGGTAATGGGAGAGCGACCTGGTGATGCGGTGCAGGCCAAGGCATGGGAACCTCTCCTACTGTGATGTTCTGAGTGTAAGTGACACCGTTTAACTAACCCTCCCTCTAATAAATGACTCTATGGGCTCAAACACCTCATTCAAACATAATAATCAAAGGGTAAAGCTGTCTGACTGGGGCAATTAAGAGGTTTGTTTTCTGAATGCCTGTTTGAAGCAACTGACAAGCTGCCCATTAATCTTTCATGGAGCTCAAGGCAGAAAATCCAAACGGTGTTACAAATAGGTGCACATATTTGGGCAGACTATTTATTTACCATGAAATTCAAACTACAAGGTCTTTAGCTCATGTTATAATTTGTGTCATACATGTTTGTCTGTTATGCATTAAGAGTCCATCAGTTCTGGGCTGCAGCATAAGGTAGCATGGCTAATTAGGATGTGTAGATATCCCTGTAAAGAGAGAGCGATGTCTTGATGCGTGTTAGTGTTCATGACTGATTGTGCAGGGCTTTTAGTGTGTGTGTGTGTGTGTGTGTGTGTGTGTGTGTGTGTGTGTGTGTGTGTGTGTGTGTGTGTGTGTGTGTGTGTGTGTTTGCAGAAGATCACAGGCACAGACCTGGTGAGATCCCCCCCCAGCTGACATCCTGCAGGCCCTCAGACGCCAACTGCCAAAGTGGGTGCCTGCTCCCTCAGTGGGTGTTCTGTCTTAAAGTTCCCTGTTAGCTCACACTAACTCTGTTGGGTGCAATAATGTCAAAGGGTGTTATAGAAGCGTGATTTTAAATACATTAAATGTTTGAATTAAAGTCAAGAAGGAGCACAAAATAAGGAGCAATAAATGTCTTTCAGTCTCTCACTTTTCAGCACGTCTGACTAACATCCTAATGTCCTGTCTGAATTGTCTGTGCAATAAAAATCAAATCTCTCAGACAAGCATTTCCTGTTTGGAAGGAAACAGGCTTTAGAGATAAGACCTATTTGTATAGAGATGGAAGAGAGATGAGCAAAATGTGTGATTATTTCCCGGGAGAAGAAGGGTCGGGTCAGCAAGTCGTTGTCTGGATAGGAGATTGATAATTGTTGCATTCAGTTGATGTTCACAGATGTTGGCCTGAGAACTGTTCCGATCTACTTGGCATTGCATGGGAGTTGTTATTCTGTCCAAATGTGCAGATTTATTGGGTCGCTATCATGCATGTAATGCCTGGTTTTTAAATGCTATAGACAGAAAATTGACCACAACAAGCAGAGTGTTAGGGACAATGATTCTAGTGTGCTACAGATTTGACAAATAGTTGGCAGTCCGACTGGAAGTCTTGGCAAATGTACTTAGAAAACAGTTATGCTGGTTTTGGTCAAACATAATATATACATATGCCTACTGCCACATCTTTGAGTACTGTTTTCCCTTGAGTCTGGGATTCATTCAAGCCTAAGCCAACTGACTGTCTGCTTATTTATTGCACAAGCATTGGAAGGGTTATATCAAGCCTCTAGGCTAGAACATTAATAAACATATTTTCCAATTCTTTCAGTAAAGAAATATAGGCAATTTGATTCGGTTGGATGGAGTGCCTTCTCATGACCCCATGATCTTTTTGAGTTGTTTCTTAGTCATAGAGATAAGTGTGTTTGATAGGTTTTAGTCGTAACACGCCACTTACGGTACGAGGAGCTGAAATGTAGTGCTGCCTTCTCATCCAGTGAGAAAGAAGATGAGAAAACCATCAACATTGGGGAGCCAGAGCAGAGAGCCTTAGCATGTTGAGAGCAGATCATTCACCTCATGAGAATGTTAGGATTTCATTCAGAATTTGTCTTTTAAACTGAGCTTCATATCCAGACAGGCTGCAGGCTCCGGTGAGAGTGGGTGAACTGTTGGGGGAGGGTCGATATATTGACGTTACAGTTGATCTCATTTGTCCAGGGTTAGCACTGATGATGAATCTATTGGCCTCAAAATTCACCACTTCTGTTTGACCAACCAAAGAAGCACACTCTTGTAACTGCAGGCTCAGAAGTGATGTGATTGGCTGAGAGAAGCTTTTTGGCAATGCTTCTTCTTCTGTGGTGTTCTTAACTTGTACTGTTGTTGTGAGAATGGTGCTGGGAGTGGAGTGATGTCTTTAAACTGTGTACAGATCCTGTTCGTCCTAATTCAAACAGAGTGGATGTTATAAATGTTTGTGTCTCCTCTGTTTTTAGTGGCAGATTTGCATTATACAGTCTGGCTTAACACACACACATTTTATTTCCTACAGGCACTGTTGCACAAACATATACAAACAGTCAGTGGTCTTTCTGGAGAACATGGCATGACTCAGTCTTTTTTCCTGTCATTGCGTGGGTGTGTACTCCTCACAGTTTATGGAAATGCAGTGCAGGTGAGGACATAGAAGAAGGTTTTCCTGTTTGTGGCGGCTGGCCTGTTGAACATGTCAAGAGTAATCCAGAGCTTTGATTCATAAAACAGAAATAAAACAAGATTACTGAAACTGCAAATCACATTTGAGTATTCTGTGAAGGCACACCATTCATTTTAAACAGTGTGCTTAAATCAATAACTTCACTGGAGGTAATCTATCACAGGGGTCACTTCATTGCCTCTGTTTCATTGACAAAGCATCATTGTCATCATGAGGAAATCTGGCTTCTCAAAAAGAGACTTTTTTAAAGGACATAGCCTAGACAGCAGAAAATCTCAAATTTGATTTGCTTTGATCACTCACTAACAGCTGTATAAGTTCTGTGTGATTTGATGGTCTAATACACACAAAGCCACAAAAAGTGCCTTTCGCGGCACGTGGGCTCGTTACTTCCGCCACTGGGTAGTTCCCCCACTGCAGCTGGGACAAACTATCTTGCTCAAGACCAATGATGTAGAAGCTACTGAGTGTGGGCAGAACACTTTGATCAACCTTAGTAATTATGAGGTAAACAGTTGTATTTTAATTTGGCAAAGAGATAACCAGGTCTTTTGAGCTGAACCAGACTTCACAGATGGGACGAGTGAATAGTCCACCTGAACCTCAAATCCCGTTCTAATCGCCTTTATTGAGCTCTTCTAATGTTGAGTGCTCATCTTCCTATGTCATTTTTTTTTGTCATCCTATCTCCATCTCTTTTTTGCCTATTTGGGTGTTAATTTGCAAGATGTACAGAATTTATGGACACTGGCCAATGCCTAGCTGTTTAAACTTAAGCAGAAATTTGACCTGTCTCTTTGTGTGATGATCTTGGGAGGCCCTTGAGCCCTTGACTGTAAAACATGCTGAACAGTGCTGCAGCCGTTGGTGCTGTAAACCTGACGTCTGTACCAAGGTATGTTTGGTGATCTGACAGGTGTGGATCCATCAAAACTGTACCTCAAGTTCTCTTTATGACCCCGAATATCAACTTCTGATAACATGTTTCATTGTTTTCTTTCTCTTTGGTTGCACAAAGAGCATAGGAATGTCCACACATGCCATACATGTATATTTGTTTCCTCAACACATGGGGTTCGGACTCGTTCTTGTGAGACTGAAGCTAAAATAAGACATAACTTTGTGAATACTACACAGCCAAACAGCTGCCAGTGACTCTGCCTTTTAATTCTTGGATTGCCATGCTGATCCTCTTTCCACTCCTCTCACCGTGACTTTCACACTTGCACTTGTGACCCACATTCTGTTTGTTGCAGTTATCAGTGTTGGCTTAACATAACATTTTGAAAAAGACAGGATGCTTGACTTTAAAGCTGCTATTTCTTTTTTTGGCAATACATCACATTTTTTCCTCCAAAGAAATTCCTATACAGCAGAACACACTTGTTTCTCAGTTCTTTCTGGTACATGAGGGACCCAAATGTTGTTTTTACATCTGATTCTTCTGAAATGCATATTTTTGTAAAAATACTATGAAAAATATTAGGATGGGAAACACATTACGTTGGGCCAGAATCCAGAAAGAAGAGTGCATAAAGTAAACATGGCAGAAAAAACTGAAGTAAAGGTTAAAGCTGAAAACAGCATCAGAAATAATCAGGTGTGCAGATTTCACCTGCAGAAGTGAACATATCGTTGTAGAAGGCTCTGATAACTGCTGATGAGGCCCTATGGAGATGACCATGACTTCATTACAATAAGTCAGGGTGAGCCAGAGGGGCTTATGGGTGTCTGAGGGATCTTGGGGGGTTAAGCTGTACTTTGGAGGGACATTCACTTGTCTGAAAACCAGAGTCTTACAGTCTTCCTGCCCCATGTGGTCTCATTCCTGTGCTGTCGATCTGAAGCCATGTGTCGTACAAGCACAAGCACAGACGATGTTCACTCACACTTTCTAGCTGAATGACTATGAACCTGGGCTCATTGTTATCTGGATGCTCATTTCCTGCTTCTCACACCTCGCTGCCATGCCAGTAAACACAAACGACACTCCCAGCAGGCTCACTGTTTGGAGGGAAAGAGATTAAGGAGCTAGTTGTAGAGGTGAAAGGTTACTGAGCTCCTACCTCCCAATAATTTTGGGTCAGTGTAGTGTGCGAGTGTGTGCGGCGTGGCGTATGTTGCTGTGTGAGCAACTGTGTTAAGGGTTGACAAAGCCAGAATTGTGTGCAATAGCGTACAGCTGTGAGGGCCACGTTGTGTTGATGAGGTCTTAATCAGTGCGCTTACAGCTGAGGTTAGGAGGTCGACGGGTGGCTCTAGGTTTTGATTGGGCCCCTGGGAACCTGACAGAGCCTGAAGGCATGAAGACAGGGTGGCAGCGTGGGGACACAGCACCGCTACAAGAATAAATCCTGTCGGTCTGTGCACCCAGAATGTTTTTTTTTTTGCCAATGGACAATACAAATACACTCCAACACACATTTAATTGCCCACTAGACCCAGACAACAGGCTGACATTTGTTATGATAAGGCAGGAAAGACTACTGTGTGATAAAGCATCTCCTGCTCTCCAGCTACAACCTCTTGAACCTCAAAACCTTTCAACCACCAGACCCGACTCTTATCTCACTCCCCTCCTCACCCTGAGGGTCACGTCACCTTGAGAAGAGGGATGGCTATCAATCAGCTATACAGGCGTTATAAGTAAAATAGTACAGACAGAAATGTTTCATCGAGGTTTTATAGGGAGTCCCTCTCTTGACTGAGCATTGTTTTATCTCATGCCAAGCATCTGAGGATAGAATGGAGAAGATCTATGTGCCTGTTTTGATTATTTTCCACTGTCGGAACAGATTTTAAAATACAGCTGAATTTTCAAAAAAAAATGCCTGAACATAAAATGAATCTAAAACTGCCTCTGGAAATTTGGATCACAGCTTTCCCACATTTATTTAGTTAGTGTTAAAAAGGACAAGAACTTTCCCCCACAGGCCACTGAAGGTGATTTGTGACTTCAGCCTTTTTCCAGTGTATTCTGGGAAAGAAAAATGAGGTGGTTTTGACCAGACCAGACTACTGTATGTACGTTGCCTTAAGCAGTAGAAATAACTGGCATGAGGCACTAGAAGAGGACGAAAATAGACCACATTCAATTCATTTCACCGGTAGATCTACAAACCACTGTGATAGAAGAACATCCAGGGATAAAAGTGTGAGAAGAATATAAACAAAATACAATATTGATAATTATGTCAAATAGCATATATAAGGTCAGTGAGTAGCATCTCAATAGGACTTAATACTTTATTAACTTGTCAATTTTGTAAACAGTTCTCACATTTGTACTTTTATTATCCTGTCTGGCTTCAAAGCAGACATCCCCATCCTGTAACTTTGCTAACCTCTGTAAGGTTAGCAAAGATGACTGTAAACAGGAATATGACAGAAGCAAAGGTGAATCAGAGGTCATGACAGAATGTTCCCTCTGCAGCAACTGGCTTTCCTCCAATCAGTTGACTTCTGTGGGAGGGGGAGATGAAGGAAAAGCCCATTTTCGAACCCAGTCGAAGACAGAATATGTACTGTATATATAACATTATGCAGTATATAGTATATAACATATATAAAAGTATGTGTGTTTGCACAATTAGCTAGTAAACAAAAAAAAGTGCGTGCGTGCGTGTGTGTGTGTGTGTTTTATATATATATGTGTGTGTATATATATATATATATATATATATATATATATATATATATATATATATATATATATATATATATATATATATATATATATATATATATATATATATATATACTGTATATCGTAGACAGAAAGACGGATGGACTTTGTGATGTTCATAAAAATGGACAGATGAAACTAGAGCTCAATGAGGGTGTCATTCATCAACCATTGGAATGCAGGGATACTCACACCATCTCACATCAGTAGTGAACACACACTTTTGTGTTGATGAACAGAAACAAGTACTGTAATCAAAGCCACGTTGTTTCATTTCATACTGACATCATGCTTTGTTTCCATGGGAAAATGATAAATATAAATAGAATACTGTATCATATTTATCATGATAAATATAATATTGCATATGCTTTCTTAATTTCCCTTTGGGGATCAAATCAATATATAAAATTTAAAAAAATTAAAAATTAAATTAAAATTTTGTAATTAAGATATATACTTTTAGAAATTGTTAGAAAATATAGCATCCAGCTGTTGGATTAATACAAAGTAATATCAGTAGAACTACATTAAATAAAAGTACACATGCCTCTGTAAGTTCATGCCACTCAACTCATGTGCTTCAGCCAGCCTATGTTAAAGCCCCAGTGTGGGGCGTCCTGTGTTACCAGTGGGATGCTTTGGACTGCAGGGTGTAACTATGGGTAGATTAGTGGCCTTCCGCTTGCTCAGTGGGCTCAGTTAGTTTTAGGATTTAGCTTTGTCACGGAAAGCGAGCAAACTGCTTTCCAAACAGCTATTTCATTCAGCTTCAGCGACTGGGTGATCTCTGGCCTGAGGGGACGGGAAGAGAGGAAGAACAGAGGAAAGAAAGTCCATGTGAGGAAAAAAGGATTCTGTTGCCACATAAACATCCAGATGAGTGTATTAAAGAAAAGCACCAGAGGATGATCGGAGATTAGAAGGCTTATAGCAGATAATTAATCTCTGATGATAAATTGATAAATGCTGTGTTGCAGTTTAGTTTTGAAAAGCTCTTGAACAAGAGCATGTGTAACCTCTGCTCCACCACGAGATGGAAGACAGACCTTCTTCAAATGCTTGGGTTTTTATCGATTTTGTTGTTTCATGAAGTGTGAAAGCCAACAAAAGTGTTTCAGTCAGCTTCATCAAAGGGTTTCGGGAGGGGGGGGGGTGACCTGGAGGAAAGGACAATGTGTGACCTGGTTCATCGGCCTGTGATAAGCAGCACAGCCGACACTCATTCAGATGCATGGGGGGACCCACCCAGATGCATCCCGTCTGCAAGGGAAGGAATACAGGAGAGAATGATCGACGAGATCTGAAGGACGGGAGATAAAGTGACACATAAATTAGAAAGAAAGGGATGAGAAAAAGGCTTTGACAGAAACCCCTGTTACTCATCTGCAGCTCACATCTGCTGTCCTGTTTCACCACCAGAGTGCCTCCTCAAGGCATCCACGACCATCCGCTGACTCGGTTTTATCCCTCTTTCCACCGCTAACGGGCTGCGCAATGAAACCAGTGTGTTTCACAGAGTCAAACTTCCAATTATTAGATTTTCTCATTCACTCCCTCGACAACATCCCACTCTAATTATCTTGCCAACACTGAGTCAGGCGATGCAGGTTCAGCAATTTGTACAGAGCTAACAGTGAACAGGAAAAGGCGATAGCGATTTATTAGCCAAGTTTGTGTTGTAATAGACTGCAGACTCGGCAGGACGTGGATGTTCAATCCAATTGGTAGAGACCTTATTTTCTCAGGCCTTGATTGGCTTGTTGAAAGATGCCATCAGCGAGCTAATGGCATGGTATCTCACCGATCTGCTCGGCATTAGACCCCCCCCTGTGGTGCAGAGAGCTTGGATGCTGCAGAATAAAAACAGGCCACATGTTGATCCATGTTATTTTAGCCCTCCGGGGAGAGGGAAGAGAGATGATTAAGATCTCTGCAGTTTGGGCCAATCCCCATTGTTCCACAAAATGTGTGTGTGTGTGTGTGTGTGTGTGTGTGTGTGTGTGTGTGTGTGTGTGTGTGTGTGTGTGTGTGTGTGTGTGTGTGTGTGTGTGTGTGTGTGTGTGTGTGTGTGTGTGTGAGAGAGAGAGAGAGAGAGAGAGAGAGAGAGAGAGAGAGAGAGAGCGAGAGAGAGAGATCCCTCACTTCCTCACCTCACTCCATGAAAAGTGCAATTATTCTTGATGTCTGGGTATTCAATAGTTTTTAATATGATGATGATGATGATGATGATGATGATGATGATGATGATGATGATGATGATGATGGTAAAAGATTTCATTATATCTATGAATTAGTAGACGGACATTCATGCCAGCTGAGCCGCCACAACCGCAGGGCTCCTGTGCAGAATTGTACTTTCATCCTTCCTCCCATGAAAGTTGTTCTCTCTTCCCCAGGATCTCCAACAAAAATGTATCCAACTGCAGCAAAACAAACATTTATAAATCACATTAAACAGGTTTGACTCCTGCTCCCCAGACTGAGGAGTACATCATAACACACATCTTCAGTTACACTTGTGATGGATGGAAAGACTCACTGTCTCTCTCTCTCTCTCTCTCTCTCTCTCTCTCTCTCTCTCTCTGTCTCTCTCTCTCTCTCTCTCTCTCTCTCTCTCTCCTGTAATGCTGTAATGAGAACAGCATGGGTTCGGGTTTGGGTTTGGGCTGCAGAGAGTTGGACAATAAGACTTTAGCCGAATGTTTCCCATCGAGACTAAACAATCAATCAATCACAGATCAGTTGAATCAAGAGAGATATAATAAATTGTTCTCATATAACAACGTTTTCCAGGCAGTATCGATTCGATGTCCAATCACTCCTCCAATAATTATTGGTGAGATACACCTGAAAGTATTTAGTTAATATAATAATTACAGTATATGTAATAACCTGGCAAGGCTAACTAAAATTATTTCACACAATATGTTACTTGTGCTCTTAAGACAGGATGAGAAAGGAGGGCTCTGGTGACGAAGGTGAAATCACCAATTTCTTTGAAAAATCAGAATCAATCAATCAATCAGCTTTTATTTATATAGCGCTTAATCACATCTGGAGATGTTTCAAAGCGCTTAACAGACAGAAAGCCAACAACAATTTTGTAAAATTATGTTGAAAGTTCTGAAAAGGTAAAAGATTGAAATTAAGTGTTTGCCACTCATTCAGACACATTCACACATACAGTAGATGGCAGCAAGCAGCAATGAGAAGTTCAGTATCTACTGGGGGTGCCGGGGTTCAAACTACCAACCCTGGGATTAATAGACAACCCATTACTAACAGTCACCAGGCCTCCACCAATCACAGCTGATCAGATTATATCTACACCATCCTGATAGAGCGGATTAGATTGTGTTGAAGGCATTGGATATCAGTCCATGAGGCACAGAGCAGTCAGGATCCAGATAAAGCTACCTGCAGTCAGACTAACGTTTATTCACATAATGGCAACAGTTAATGTGTTACTGGGTATATCTAATCTGAGCCCAGTTATTTTCATCAATAATGGTTGAAAACACACTAAAAGAGAGAGAGAGAGAGAGAGAGAGAGAGAGAGAGAGAGAGAGAGAGAGAGAGAGTGTGTGTGTGTGTGTGTGTGTGTGTGTGTGTGTGTGTGTGTGTGTGTGTGTGTGTGTGTGTGGGTGTGTAGGCGTGTGCGTGTGCGTGTGCGTGCTTGGTGTGAATAAGCTGGTCTCTGTGGCAGAGACAGAGAGAGATGTTAATGGTGTTTATTTTAGTAATAATAATAATGATCTAATAATTTTAATGATTACATGCTCTGATTGGGTGAAGTAATGTCATTAAAATCTACATTACACAAATTGCAATATAATAGCTAAATAAACGTGAATCCATTATAATAACATTACATTAATGCATTAATGAGGAGCAAAACCAGACCACAGCCCATCAGGGAGGGAGCAGAGATCAGTTGGAACACAACCACAACCATGACTTTTGTTGATTTGGTTTTTTTTACTTTTTTCACTTTCATTTTTACACTCCTTCTTTTTTCAGATGTTAATCTTCTGTTTTTGTCTTCTTGTTGCTTTAGTTGTTGGGAAATATTTTTAATGAGATTTTTTATGAGCTAAGACTAGGTCTGGACGCTTGTCTATAGCAGGTCCAAGACTGTTGGGGGGGGGCCGGTGCTCCTAACGTGAGGCCAATGCACCCCAGAGGCTAAGAGAGACCAGCATGTAGTTTGTTTGACACTGTAAAAGTGTCCACACGGGTTACAACCAGTTTAACTGACTTGTTTAAATGGCATGACTATATCCACATGCAGCAGTTTAGTGTGATGATCATGTCAACATGCGGCGCTCATTCCTTCTTCTCTTCTTCTTTTTTTATTCATTTATTGGTGTATTACGAGCCAAATTTAAAGGTGCGTAAGGCTGCCTGCTGTGGTGGACAATATATAATGGATGCTGCAACTGTTAAGTAGATGAAAGCGATATGGCTCAATATTGTCTGCTCTTTTTACAGCTCATGTTTTGCAATTATCACAGGATAAAAGACTTAAGACTTTTACTGGATCATGGGATAGGCCAGTAAAACTAGATTCATGCACCAGATGATGAAATGCCAGCCAGCGTTTTTATTATTCTGACAAAATTTCAAAGAGAAAGTGAAGGATTTTTTATGGTTGATGACCATATTCTCATGCATGGATACATAGAGTGCATTAATGGGTGCATGTCGACATATTTTTCTCAATAATACTCTTGTTTTTTTACTTTTTGTAATGATCTTTTTTTCTTTATGTATTCCTCCTTTATCAGTATGATTCCTTGGAAACCCATTTTGTTCCAATCAAATCGTGTGATCTCAACACCTTTTGGCAAAACTGTCGACATGCATGAAGATGGAAATACACTTGAATATTGTAGAAGTCCTTCTTCCGTGATTATTGTGAAGGATATACTGGCTTTGGAAAACTTCCTCAATATGCTCTGTCAGAAACAAGTAAGCTCCCCAAGGACAGTCCCCCCAGGGATAGACCCCTGCCCTGGCCTTGAATCGGTCTGTGCAACAGCTTCAGTATCGTGGGTCTGGTGAATTTTGAAGCACTAAACAAATATAGAAACAGCCCCGCCCACTCCTCTGTGACACCTGAGCACTTGGGGCGAACACCTAACCGCCTCAGGAACCGGGCTGGACTGTTACCACCGGAGCCAACATGGCTGCATTCTATCGAGGCAGTCGCTGGACTGGATCTGATTGGAGAACTGTTGTCGTTGCTCCTGTTATTTATGCAAATCTTTTCCTTGTCTGTGCTGCTGCTCTACCGATTTTATGGTGGGCATGTAGCTCCATCAGTAAAGCACAGACAAGTCTTGTTATACCTGCTAGCATGAATGATATGATTCTATGGTGAACGGAGACCCTCAGGAATGATATTATTTCACTAGACATCAAGATAAAATCTTCTGCCTACACAACCACATTACCGGGTGGGCCTACTGCTTTTCTACATCCATAGCAGTGAAACCTTCAGTCGCCTGTTTTCTCTCAACGGCTGGCTCAGACATCACAGTATTAACTGCATGGTATAGATTTAATTGATGGCTTGGACCATTTCTGGGTGAGGTTGACAAGATCCTAGACAAGCTTTTATGAGTTATGATAATTACTGACGTCACTTGTCAGTAATTGATTGTTGTTTGATTATCAAAAATGTGTTTTCTTTGTCTTTGGTATTGTTGGCAGGTGTAACAAACAGGTGTAACAATGCTCAGTTGCAGCCAGTCGAACAGTCTGCACTCTGCAGAGTATCATTCTAGTTTTTAAGGCTGCACAATATATCACTTATTCAGTTACATGGTAGTATGTCACATTGCAGGACATGCAATATCAAGTTTGGAAAATTTTATGAAGCAATGTGGGTGTTTTCTTTTTGTTTTGGAGGAGAGATTTTAATATATGAATGGTTATGAAGGAACATACCAATAAAATGAGATCAATGCAACAGATGATGAGTTCAAGGTCAAATATCAGAACCAGAAGTTTCAATGTGTAGTTGCAGCATTTTGCTGTGAGTCTTATGAAGGCTTATGAACATAGTCTGCTCTTTGTCTTTCACATGTCCCCCATGTGCCCTATTCAGATACATGTTGTACATAGATCACATCTGTTGTTTTTGCATGACTGCGTCTTGTTGTGGTTCAGTGTAGCCCACAGCTCAGGTATTGTATTAAAACAAAGCGTCTGTTCTTGAATATGCTTATCAGGTTGTTTCAAACTGTGAGATGTCTTTGATCATTGCATCTGCTGTTACTAAGCAGCTTTTTAACCCTCCTGTCATTTTTAGTTGAGGAGTGAATGCTTCAGACTTTGGGCGTCTTTATAACTTTTAACGTCTAAACAGACAGGCAGATCTCAGTTAATCCAGCAGAAAGATGCACTGAAATAATCTGACATTGATGACTGCCAGAGGCCCTCTGCTGCTGTTCATTTAACACAAGACAGACAGGAGCATTAGAAGTGAGGTAGGGAGAAGAATGAATGTGGATTATGAAATTGAGGGATAAAAGAGAACTGAAATAACAGTCTGGATGCAAAGATTTACGGAGTGTAAAGGAGGATAAGAATAGAAAAAGTGGTGGAACCAGCTTAAGATAAAATGTAAAATGATGTTTATAGACATGTTGTTATTAGTGACAGATGGAGATGTCAAGGTCCCCATCTTGTCATTTGGGTGTCCTCTCATATTCTATGGGTTCTCAAACTTTTTTATATCAGAAATACACATTTTTTACATGTTCATGAAAACTACTTCAGACTCCAGTTGGTTGGATTTGTGAGGATAGGGGTATGAAGTGATACAGCAAGCCATGGTCTTGATCAACCTCAGATCCTGCAACAAAACGTTGCTGGTAGGCACCTGGTTTACATCCAGAACTCAAGGTTCCAGACCTGAGTTGAATCTAAAAAGTAAAATTCACCTTACTTCCTTTAAATCTCTGGCAAAAGCATAAAAGGTTCTGCATGAATTTATGAATGAGCCTCGGTCTAACTTCTTTTTTACATTTTCTATTATTTTATTATTGTAGCATGTTTGAATTTAGCTTTTTTTTTGTTGCATCTATTCTCCTGTGAATCATTTTCCTAACAAGGCTCTCAGTTCATATCTGTGTCTGCGTGAGGGTGATGCATTGGTAAAGATTAAAGGTTGAGGTTAAAGGTTGGTTTGCTGCATGTGTCTATGATGGATGATTTAGTAGCTGGAAAATGTATCACATGAATGATGATCTCTCCAACTCTACAAGTCCAAGTGTGTGTGTGCAATGTGTGGTTTGCAGAAGGTTTACTTTGACTGGACAACTTAGACTTTTAAAGACAGTTGGGTATGTTGCTGAAGGCTTAGAACACACACACATCATCACACTTCAGCCTCATGCATCACATGGAGACACAGTTATGCATGCTCACAGATATATACTACTCAGTCTTGTATTCAATTGAAATGCTTTACCCTTAACTATTGTTGTTTTTCCCCTGTCTGTCTCTTATTTCCTCACAACGACGTCTCCCTGTGGTCTGACTTTCTTCATGTCAGGTATGTGGTACAAGTTTGTCCTCTGACTTTCTCTATCTCTCCCCATCTGTCTTTTTATCATGCAACCACACACATCATGCACATATTCTCAGTGTTCCAGTCACTGCCTCTCTGCTTCTTACTTACTGATATGTAAAACCACCACACTTAACACATCAGTGAAAGGCCTCCATGTGTCAAGGCAGCACTGCTACATATAGCTCTGGAACATATATTGTGTGCGTATTGGAAGCATGCCAGTAAATATCATTAATCAAAGTCTTGTTTTGACTCAACTGAGTCAGACATGTGGAAGTGATTTCTGTGCGTACAACGCTCTGGGTCCTGTAATTAATTCTACTCATTCAGCATGTCTTTTATTTTCTGTTCTCGTCAGACATGCTCACACAGTGACGCTGCAGTTATTCATCGATTCTAAAAATAGAAGAAAAAAAAGGCTGGCGACATCATTAAGTGGAATTTATATATATTTCGTGTGAGCATGTCTCTGAAGCACAAGCGTTTGTGGGTGATTGTCCTGATGGGGACTCGGTGGGTCTGGCTGCTGCATGCATACCAAAAGAGTCAAGGAAACCCCCTCTCTTCCAGCCAGCTCCCTGACTTGATAGGAAAGGCTCCAGTAGTGAGGGGTTGGTGCTGTCCAGAGATCAGAGCATTTGCCGGAGGGTTCCAGGGAAAAAGCAAAGAGGAGTCTCCGTGTTTGGTGTGCAATGAGTCACCAGGACACAGCCTCGTTACCTCTTGTATTCACAGAGACACACACTAGGACAGCCTGGAGACATCTGTGTATAGACTGTGTGTAAGCCTTACTTACAATCTGATGTTGGTGACAAATATAAAACCGTCTGATTTTAATGAGTCACATCCTCCAGATATCCTGACTATAGAGACATCAGAGAGACAAACTCCCCCAACTTTTACAACTAAAGAATGAAAAGAGAAAGATATTCAAGAAACAGACGGCAAACAATCCAGCATGCAGCAATGTTTTCTCAACATTTTTTTCCGTTCCAAACACCATGGAGAGCTACAGTCACTCCCAGCTGTAGCTGATGTACATTACACAAACATTCAGACATAAGTAACTGTACATATGTTATTTCACAATTTTAACTTGACATATGGGATCAGGACATCCTGTGTGTTCAGGCATGTGAATCATGTGCTGGACAGCAGTCACTCGGACTAAAAGTGGGATTTATGGAAGGATGGGAAGTACTTAAACATGCAGTGGAATAACACTAGGAGAGCCTTCAGGTCTGTAAAATGGGCTCAGATATGTGTTACACAGCGACATCTAATATAGGTTTACCAGTCAGGTGTAAAGTGTTGAACTTTATGCTTGTACTTTATAGTCTTAAGTACCTTTAGTGTTGAATATAGAAAAAGGAAACATGTGTCCACCTCTCAGATGTTATTTTTTAAATTTTAATGTTATATACTGATTATAATCCCCGCAGGGAAATTAGTGGCACACTCTAGTTAGTTCAAATCATGCATATATATGTGTGTACAGGCCCTGAACACACAAACACACACATTTGGGGCCTGTACACATGCAGAGGAGGTAGAGTGGCAGGCATCTCCTTTGTGGTGTGCCCCAAATGAGCAACTTGTAAGGGGGACGGCGCCTTGCTCAAGGGCGCTTTGGCAGTGCTCCGGAGGGGAGCTGACACCTCCCACTGTCAGGTCACCTCCGGGTGTTCTTTTTTTGGGCGGGAGCGGGAATCGAACCGCCGATCTTTGAAACATTGGACGACCCGCTCTACCGCTAAGCCACTGCCGCCCCATAACCTCATAGTTCAGTTCCTGAAGAGAATTTTAGCACAAAGAAAAACACCCTTACATCTGCAAAATTAACTAACAATATGTCAGTGTTTGGATTTTTGTACCATTTCTTTCTGCAACAGTATTTCATAATTGAAGATTGACAATTTAATTTGCGCTCCTCTTCTATTATTTATTTAAAATGAATCCACACTTTGGGACTTATACATGCATATTCTCATTCACACAAAAGGTGATGTACAACCATGACAATATTTGTTAAAATAGGATATGAAGAGAATGGAGGTCAAATCAAGAGTTGCAGCAGGTAAATTCCCAGGGAACAAACAGTATATGCTTTCCAGTATTGTGACAACACACACTGAAACACAATGATCAGGTTTTTCGTGTCTGCCACTCAAAAATACTCAAAAACATATTTCAGTGTAATATTTAGCTGTAATATGAGAATGGTTGTTACCAGCTGGAACCCATGCTGCTGATGAAGCAACTGTCAGTGTGTTTCCCCACACCAGTGTATTTGTGGTTATCATAGATTTTTTTTTTTTTTTTTAAAGAAAAAATTACAACCTTAACCATTTTCTAATATCCAATATAATATCCAAAGATCATATCACATTTTTCTATAATGAAATATTTCCTTCATGACGCCTTACAACCTTCCATATTGTAGTTGCTGCTCTTGGGATTGGTTACATAAACAAGCTTCTGGGATGCTCGGAGTGCTCTAATGACTACTGAGGCAGGAAAAGTGTTTCTTTACTCCCAATGTAACAGAGAGGTTATGGTCCGTTTTAGAACTAGTGAGCAGTAAAGCCTTTGCTGGAGTGATGATGATGATGTAGAACAAAGTCTAGCGATGCTGTCCCTCAATGGAGGCTGGCCTGGATTCCTGGCACATCAAAAGGACATTCTCAGTACAACAACAAACTCAGTGCTCAGAGCTGGCAACGTCTAGTGGATACAGACTGTAGAATCAAAACAAGAGTGATTAAACAAATAGGACCCCCTCCTCTGGTCCGACGGATGCTTGCTGGGGGGGCACAGCTTGGCCTGTTTGGGGGGGGGCCTTTAATGTGCTGGGTAAGCGTCAGGCTGGAATGTTCTGCACAAACAAGCCTCGGCTCACGTGTCAATGGCTGATGTATGTGTGGCAAGGGGAGAAATGTCAGAATAAGTTTGGTTTGTGGAATATCCGTCTGTGAGTTCTGCCTTCGGATGGAGACGATATCAACCTCAAAGCCACAAAGGGGTTGTCAATGAAAAAATGTCAGCAGAAGTGCTAGACACTGAAGTCTGGTTGACTTTTCTCAGGTTTTCTGAAACCACAGCCTCTGCCAGAGCACTTTTTCTACTTTTAATTTCTTGTTTGTCACATAACTTCTATTTATAATGTATTAAAACTACAATAAATACATATAAAGCATTGTTTATGTATGTACAGTCATACCTTGAGATACGAGCCGTTGCTCGAAAATCCAAGATACGAGCCACGCCTCGGAACACCACCGCTTGTTAGCGGATGGATAAAACATCAGCTCAGACCAAATCATGTTCCCATTCGCAGAGTAATGATGTAGCTCGCATGTTGTTGTGTCTTTACTTATCTTCTTATGCTTTTTCATTGTTTACATAACATATAATTAATTAGCGGTATGTACAGGTAAAGTATGTATGTCTATTGGTTGATAAAAATATGTTCTTTTTTCATAATTTAGGGGGTTTGAGGCTTTTCATGATAGAACAGTTTAAAATGATTTTAGTTATTTTTAATGGGGAAAATTTCTTTGAGGTACGACTTGTTTGACTTAGGGTTAGGCATTTTAGAAATGCTGGGTGGTTGAGTAACTGTTAAAAAAATTTTATTTGAACTGCTGAATAAACAAATTCCATTTCACACCACAATTGGAACATGACTGTGCCTAAAACTGATAACCAAATGTAAGTAGGCAATGTCCTTCTTCTTACAGCCTCACTATAATTAACCAGAAAACTAC
Organism: Antennarius striatus; assembly: GCF_040054535.1. Taxonomy (NCBI): domain Eukaryota; kingdom Metazoa; phylum Chordata; class Actinopteri; order Lophiiformes; family Antennariidae; genus Antennarius; species Antennarius striatus. The sequence continues at coordinate 12,854,955 of NC_090785.1, forward strand.
AAAACCTTTGAGGGTTAAACATCAACATAAATAAAAGAACAGAGCGACGGATACCTCGGAAACACACAACAATTAACAGAAAGTCATTGTGACTTTTGTACACATGAAATCCATGCGCTGCTCTATGTTCGCTCTTGTATTTGATCTTTCTCATTGGAAAATTTTAACCAGCCCTTTGAGGCTGTCTGCCCAAATGCAGCCAGTCCATTTAGCTGCTAAACCAGCGGACTTCTCAAACCTTTCAAACATTTTAAGCTGAACGAGGTTCTGTTATAACTGGCAAAAATAAGAAACAGAACGACCTCACACGGCTTAAATAAGTAACATGTGGAAATCCTCCATGGAGTGTCCACCATTAGCATTTATGCATTTATCCAATAAATTATATTGGTCTTTTTCCAAATTTCCCAGCTTCCTGAAGTCCAAATGTTGTAAAAATGTGAAGGAAAATTGGGGCATACAAGTTCAGTTTTTGCATGACCTTGGATGACGTGTATGTTTGTGCTTGTTTTGATTTTCTGTTCCCGTCATACTATGAGTGCTACCATTTTTTGGTGGAGGACTTTGAATTCTTCAGGGTCATCTATGATCTTTGTCACCTTTGTTTGTTTGCATTTGTAAACATGTCATAAATACTGGAAAATCAAACCATGTTTAGAGTCAGAGGGAGAGGAGAAAACCAACGGTAATTTTCTTTTATATATATAAAAAGAAAGAAATGCATGTGAATTATTTTTATTTGAAATCTTGACCATCTGTCTTTTCATGCCTGATGACAAGTATATTCATGAGTTTTTGTTTATTATTCAAGGACTTCTTGGCAAGACTCTCCGAGTCTTAGGGAAAGAATCCCTAGAATGAATTAAAGGGATGAAAATGAGTTTTCATTTAAAATGAAAGTTTTATTGATGTTTCCATTTTCTTTGTAAACTAAAGTTGATATTTCTTGATGATTTAATGAACCAGAGGTAAACACAACCACAGGGTGAATAGAAAAAGAAAACCAATGTGTAAACCTTTGTCAGTCCTCTTCTGATTCCCATTTTTCTAAGAAAAAAATCCTAAAACCAGCAAACCAAGCTCATGATAAAACAGCGATAGTGGATTCCAACAAAGGACCAACCTTTTGGGTCCCGTGAAAATATGCATGATTTAAAAAAGAAAATGTGCAAACATTGTGACATACTTCTCCAAATGTTAACAAACATCAAAACAAACCACTATGTATATTTATTTTAATCAGGAGAGACAAAACAGTAAAATAAGGATATTTATTTATTACAACAGATATGTAATAACTTGTCTGTCAAAAAATCATTGGTGTTGAGTCTCTTCAGGGAGATTGTGACTAAAGGTTATCTCTCCTGTGATGCAGTCACTGGTGGTGGTGGCTGATGACTCTGCTGAGACAGACGATGCTGAATGAGGAGCTGGAGAGTTCATAAAAAAGCAGTATATCTGCTTAAGATGTTAGCATGCAAGCGTGTTAACATGCATACACTAGCAATAATCTCAGTGGGCAGACCTCACTGATCTGCCAACACGTCTGTAGATTCTCAAGAAGCCTATTCTTGTTGCTGTTTCCCCAGAACAACTGAACCATGATAGTAAAAAATAAAGCAGATGTTTTCTGCTGCCTCCATGATAGAAATTCATAAAATCTACAGGATTAAAACATAGCTACCAAGGGAAACATATAAAAAGAAAGTCAAAGCAAGCATCAGTTGGGACAGTGTTTAAATTAGACTTGTGGAGAGATATTTTCTCCATGTATTCTGTCTTCTAGCGTAGGAACAGACTTTAGCCATGATGGATGTGGTGTAAAACACCCAAACACTCAGCTAGGTTTACATGGACCTGCTGCAGAGGTTGTAACTGCCTTATTGTCAGGGGCTCCATAAATCTCAGTCCACTATCTAAATGAGAAACTCTTATTGTCACTCAGGGACTTTTGCCTTTTTAAACGTATTCTTCATTATGTCATCGAGTTATTCATTGTTGTATTTATTCACTCAATGTCCTGTTCTGAATTTTTACTCTCAGCCATATAAAATTATCATATGATGATGCTTTATTGTCAAAGACATATTTGAAAACAATAAGACAATTGTATGGAAGGTAAGAGTGGATCCGTCATGTGATATATTGTGTGATTGTGTGCATATTGTATTCAGGGATGAGGTAACGCATGTTAGTTCTGGTCTTTGACTCCTCAGGCAGAGGAAAAGCTTTAGATCAAAATGAACCTCTGTCCCAACTAGTCAATTGAGAATCTGAAGACAAGAATGGGGCTTCATGTGTCCACATATGGTGTGTTCAGGACCAGTAGGAGACCAGGGACTTCTTTATGGGTAGTAGCATTTACATGTTTGTATAGATGAGTATAGACAACAAACTGGATGACTCGTGTCCCAACATCAGCAAACTGCTGGTCAATGATGCTGATTTCATAATTCATGCACCACAGTAAGTTAACTATGATACTGTAAAAGAATAGTGTACAGTATACCTTTTCTGGATCGACTACTATGCCTGTAAACTAACCGGGCTGGAGCGCAGCACACTCTGTCTTCCACATGCACCAATAGATAAGTAAACATACATACAGGCAATCATTCAACACTGATTAAGAGTCATGGTCCCCATTCATCTAACACTAAAATTATAACTGATGACATATTACTTCCAGTAACTACAAAGGGAGCAGCGGCCCGCTTAAAAAGGGGGTCAAACAGTGATATATTGTCTTTATTTACCAGGGACAGACTGCCCATTACTGCTCATTACAGGACATTCCTTTACTTACAGCACAATTTGTTTCCAGTTAATTGTGCAGTAACTATCATAACTTCCCATAAGCACAGGCAGATATACACACACCTCAAGCATCCGTTCATGTGGATGAACGGTTTACTGTGATTTATATGGTGTTATTTGTTTGTCGCTGAGGTTCAGGTGCCAGATGGCGAAACAATGTTGGTGAGGTTATAGAATGGAGCTGAATGGTAAGATAGAGGAAAAGTTGGAAAATGAGGATAAAAAGTATATTCTTTGGTTTTATATGGTTTATGTCATTCACAGTGTTTTCTTTATCTGTGTTTGTTTTGATATAGTACCTTTGAAAAATTACTTATGTTAATAATGTTTTATATCAGAAACACAACCACGTATTTAGTATTAATATGTATTAAAATATCCAATATTTTGTATGAAAATATCGGATACATTTTTTTAAATTAATAAAATATGTAGAATGTTGCCAAACCTAATATGTACTGTATTATGATTCCCACATAATTAATTTAATAATTTTATTTATTTAATGCTGCTAAGCCAAGAGCGAGACGACATGACATCATCTTTGTCCAGATGTTTTCATTTTAGAAACCCGTCCACAACAAAGACACTGCAGAGCATCACACTCCATTCATCACTCACCACGCTTTCATTTTTATTCCCAGTCGCTTGTCAAGAGCATTAATTGATGAATTGGATCAAACTCACCATCAATTGTGCCAGAACCTGTCATGGTGATGGATGAATTTTATTCCAGTAATAGTCCACATGCATCTTGACAAATGCTAGTTGGGATCTAATGAAGCAGGTGATGTAGACGCAGAACAGAGATTAGTGGCCAGCGAGGGAACTTATTTATATAAGCCTCACATACAGTAAATAGATATATAAAAACAGGCAAATAATTATGTTAATTTTATTTCTCTCCAAGATGATGGATCAGGAACTGCTTGACAGTTGGACAAAGTCAAATCACGGTTGATCATTTTCAACCTGAGCAACGACTTCTGTGCGTTCTCAGACAGATGTGAGTCGTGAGGCTGATCTCTGTCAGGACACTCGAGTTCAGACGGCAGAGCACCTCAGCCCAGTCTCCTTCCCACTGGGGGCAGTGGGACACCTGATCTCAGCTCCTGTCAAGCATGGTTAACTACTTCCACACGCACAGGGTGGAGGGAGGGGTCGCCGATGTGGAGAGAGAATTTGGACTCACTAAAAAGTGATTTCATTTTACAGAAAATAAAAGTATTTCACTTATGCTTACAGAGTCAAGCGCTCACTGCAGCGGATACTTTTAACCTGTAACAACCACATGAAAGTGAAAGCGGTGTCACAGTAAAAGAACTCCCCACTCCCCTGTTCCCACTTAGATGTCCTCCTCCAGGGGGGGAACCTAATTGCCTGTCATGCCTTTCCAGTCTAAATGATGATGTTACCTGAATGAGTCAGATCACTTAACTTGTCCTGGGGACTCATTTTATGGGTCGCTGACTTTGACAGTTAAAATCCGCTTTGCTCTGTGATTGGCTGTAGACCTCAGAGAACTCTAGGGGGGGAAACACCAAGGCAGTACATTAGATAAATGAGCTATATGTTTTCCTTTTTGAGTTTTTCGTCATTAGGTAGTTACCACAGGCTGTACAGGGTCTGCTCCGGCAGCATAATGACACAAACACTGGTCCTAGTCAGCAGATGCAGCCATACAAGCTGAGAGTTTTCAACGTTTTCCACCGTAAACACTTCTTCTGTGGGGAACCATGACTAAACAGACGTCAGGACAAGCAATGACCACAGTGTGATGTGGTTACCATTCAACAATGAAAGATTATTATTTTCTGTGATGAAAACTTGGTGCAGCTTCCATTGCCTTCTTTTTATTAAACCTTGTCTGTTTCCCGTAAAACTTGGGCAGATTTTTGGATTAAAATTCAGTTTAAAAAATGAATGGGGTGTTGGGGGGAAAATCATACAGAATGTTTGGCCTTTCTCAGAGCTTTTTTGTTAGCCCTTAGAAAACAGGGGGAGGGAGAAGGAGACAGGAAATTATTGGCTGTGTCATTTAAAATTTGAATTATCCTTTACTACCCTGTGATTTTCCGTGCTTCCTAACAAATTTTACAAATTTACTATTTTCTTGACAGCCTTTGTCACAAGACCTTTTTTTTGCTGGTAACTTTACAAAGGAATTCCATATAAAACTAGAACCAAGGCAGTCAGAGACTGCAACATCCCTGACCTACTTTCATAGGTGAAAGATCAAAGCTAGTGCTATGACCCACTGTCATTGATCAAAGCACTAGCTTTGATCTATGGTCTTACTCACACTGGTCTTCTCCCTCGTCTTTCTATCTTATCCGGATCCTGAGTGTACAAAAGTTGAAATTTGACCTTGACCTAGTTTTCTCAAGGTCAAGATCATCATCTCATTTTCTTCTCCTTTGCCGCCCGAGTAATGTGCTCTTTGTGTCATCTTTCTATCTGCAACGGTTGTGAAGATATTTGGTGGACTAATGGACGAACAAATGGACGAACGAACGGACAAACGAACGAACACACAAATATTGACAATTATAATCCTTAGCAGGATGTAATTATTCACCTTTGGAAGTAGGTGTCATCTTTGAAAGCTGAACTTGAAATAGAAACAATACAAAATAAGGAGATTACAAAAACTGAAACATGGAAAGCAGACGTGACAATACTCCTTTCAATGAGCACTTATGGACCTGTAACTGACAATAAACCTTTTCCTAACTACAGTAGATCAAAAATCCCTACAAAGTGAGAAATGAAAAAAAAACATAACAATTAAGCCTGTCAGTGTTAGACATGTGGTTTTTGAGGTAGAAGCAGAGAGCCATTAGAGTCATTAGCCCAATGCTTTCATCATATGACTGGAATGAGAAACACAGTTTCTGTCCTCCTGTCAGATCGATCTTGTTTCTTCTCTTCTGTCTGTCTCGTCCTCAGATATTGCGATGAAAGGCATCTGCCACTGGCTAATGTAATTGTGTGGTTGACAGCTGGCCAGCTGTTTGTTTTTACGACGTCTCTTTGGCACCCCGAGCTGAGACATACTTGGCCACTCACAAGATCTACAGGTCATTGTGAAAGGGGAGGAACGGATGGACAGATGTGTGAACACTGATACGTGTTTCACATCAAAGATTTGTTTATTGGATTGTTGGATTTGACACATCTGGACTTCATGGAGTGATCAGGCAGCATAAGGACTATAATACATGAACACCTCCAACTGTGTGAGGAAACACTTCATCATCCAAGTCTTCATCCAAGTTTATTTTGAGTTAATGCTAAGCCCTGAGTTGTTCTATTGTTCTACAAGTAAACTGTCTTACTCGACTCAAGCTCGTCTTCATACTTTCAAGACTTTTAATGCAGGAATAGGAAACTTCTCTGTCTCCTTATTTCGGAGCACTGTCTCAAATTGAAGCCTCACAGCTAAATAATATGTGTAGATAGATGTTTCTGAAACCATGAGCTCCTTTGCTAGCTCAAGCAAACAGCAACATGATACTAAGATGTTGATACCAGGCGTGAGCTGGTATCAACATCCATCCCTAGGAATCTGGTCCCAAATTTGCCACTTCACACATGCCGTTAGCATCTGGAGTGAGGATTTCTGATTGGATCTCAATTCAAATAACTATCTTTGTCACTGGGACAAATGAGTACACAGTCTCTATACTCAAAGAAAGAAAAAAAGGTTTATCCCGATGTTTAATTAATTTTCAGAGAAATGATTCAAAATTAACATTTTGTTTTTTAGAGGGTTTGAGTATTTTCCCCATGAGTGATGCAGAAGTTGCCTACAGATCATACTCCTACCTTAATGTAGATTCTCAAATAGTGGGGTTCATTATCTGGTGTTTCTTGGGGAGGCAAGAAGAAAGCCCAAAAACTACTGTTTGCTTTTTCATTCAATTATGACAGTAAAGGGTATTTGCACATCCACTACAGTAGGTGGCAGCGGCGCTTTCATGTCTACATGTAGTGTGCCATTAACTGTAATTAATAGAGTGTGTGCCGGGACGGACTTGCTCCTCTGTTATAGTGGAGGGTGTTTGTGTCATTGTGTGCACTCACACACACACACACACACACACACACACACACACACACACACACACACACACACACACACACACACACACACACACACACACACACACACACACACACACACACACACGCACCAAAGAGTGTGCGTAACAGAGGGTGGGGGGCAAAAATGTTGTCTTCTTTCTAGGGGGTTTCACAAAATACAGTTGGGAAGCACTACGTTAGTCTGTCCTTTAGTGATCACTCTAGATGGTTAATGTTTGGATTGACCGGGATCCACAGTCAGGTTTAGGATTAAAGATTAAATCAATTTAATTAATCCCCAAAGGGAAATTATTTTTCCACTCTAGTGTTAGTCTATGTTTTTAATCACATGCCTCACACACACACACACACACACACACACACACACACACACACACACACACACACACACACACACACACACACACACACGCAGTCATGCATGTGTGCTCTTTAATGGTGCGCCCCCAATGAGCAACTTATAAAGAGGACGGTGCCTTGCTCAAGTGTACTTCAGCAGTTCTCAGGAGGTGAACTGACACCTCCCACTACCAGTTCACATTCCAAGCTTTTTGCCCAACACGGGGCAAAATTAGCTACTACTGGACCGAGCTACTGCTGCCTCAGTGTTAGCAGGTGTGTGAAGATGTAGTCTCACATCAGCAAGCTGTTCATTGTGCTTTATTCAGTTAGCATGCTAATTAGCATGTAGTTTATTTTAGGCTGATAGGAAGGATGTTTGTGGGCTTTTGGTGACAAATCAAAGTTTGAGGCTCATAGACAGTTTGAGTTGATGATGCTGGAAAAAAAAGATTAGGAATGAAGCTTTCAATCATCCATTAGTCACCATGACTGTGTCTAATAGATTTCATGACAGTCATCAAGATATTTCAATAAAGGCCATGAATTTCAAGTTTAATCAACGCAAAAGGCAAAGTGAGAGTCATTAGACTTCATCAGCATGTTGTCAGGAATATGCATGTAAAGCTTTGTCTGACCTAATGCACTGACATCATTAAATCAATCATAGGGTCCTTCCATGTAATGGCATTATCCTATCAATATATTTCACTTTGAACAGGAACTATTGTTATCAAATATTGCAAGAGGAAAAGTGGAAGCGACATCAGATTTATCTTTTGTGCATGAGAGTCTACACAACATTTATTTTCAACAAATGTAGGTGAATTTATGTCCGGATCACCATTCTGACAACCTCATCTTCAGAATCAAGCTGCTACCCATACGAAAACTGTTAATGCATAAAGAGAAAACCTGAACCAATTGAAAACACCAATCTTTAATGTCACCTCCCTCAGGGTAGCATACCAAAAAAAACCTTGTAAAAGTGGAATCACTCCTGCACTAGTGCACATGTGTAGCATAGCGGGGAACTCCTTCCTGCCTAGAATAGCATGTTTCATGCCTGTTCGTCCTCAGGCTTTGGAGCAGGTTTGTTCCACCAACTGAATCTGAGAAGAAGGGCAGGTGAGGTCACGGACCCCTGACCTCTCTGCCTTTGCTGTGTTAACTTCTTGCACCAGCTCCATCTCCTTCAGCTGTTAACCGGAAGCTGCATTTGCCCTGAGAGGTGGCTGATTGCTCAGTCCATCTGTGCAGATGCTTTGACCCTGACCGGACATTCCCAGACCATTCCGATACCTCTGACCCTTCCTCCTTTGCCCATTACTCATGCTTCTTCACCTCTTCATTCACCATAACTCTCTGTGGCTACTTTTCTCCCTAACTGAATTACATTGTCGCTGCAGGGGGGAAAGAAGAGCCATCCATGAGGAAGAACAATCAATGACAGGCAGCATCATCAAAGAGAGGCCCGTCTCTTCTTTCAGTTTGTTGTTAACATTGTGTTCTCGAGGGTTGCGGCTGCTGCTGATGACTGTAGTGTGATGATGACATGACTTCAGTCAAATGTGAGCACAAGAACAGGACGCCCCGTTAGCAAACTCTGTTCTGATGATTAAAGCCACTAATGAGCTCCAGTCAATTGTTCTATTTACTCATTTGTCAGAGCAAGCTAGGTACGTCTCTGTTTCTAAATATATGGCCGATATCTAGGCTGTGGGCATTCGCATTCCTTTGTTGAATTGCACATAATCATAAAAGCACAACGGAACCTGAACCAATCGTCTGCAGCCCCTTTAGTCCACATGATCGTATCTGGGTTTGTTTAGTGCCAAGGAGATAAAATCTGAATTGCTCTCCTCTCTGTTAGTTTCTCAGGGGAAGCCTGAAGAAGAGCGAGTGCTGTCCAGAAGTACAGTCAGTTCGCTCTGTATGGCACTCAGCTGTTGGTGGGTCCTGCAAAACAAGCCTCCATAGCACAGTAAAACCAACCAAACTCCTCAACAGGGTAGCCGTGCCATTAATCACATCCAGATAAAAACCAGACTCTTTCTTCCGCGAATAAAACAATTACTTGACTGTAAAAGGACTTCCGTGTTCTTTTATACTGAAGTGTGATGGTTGTTTTTATGTGGTATTCAGATATTTTACCTCAGTGTCTGGAGACCTGAGGTCAGACAGAATTGGTCAGAGGACTCATCATTTCGTCTTGTGTGCTTTGTATTCGGTGGCTTTTTGTTGGTGTTAGAGGTCCCTCTTTCAGCACATTAGTTCACGCTTTACTGTTTTGAATTAGTTCGACTTCACACGGATTCACAGCAATGATACACAGAAAAGTCTGTGGCAGCTGGAGCTGTGTTTAACTCCCTTTATGTTATTTTCTCTAGTCAAGACATGAAAGTGTTCATGTATTTTGCTGTAGTAATTGCTTAAATATGCTTTGATTCAAAATGTATTATTACAATTTTATTACAAATGTATGTGTATGCATTTCTTATATCTACTCTCATAAATACATGACAGTCTCTGACATGCAGCGCCTTCCGGTGATGCTGTTCATTTTCAGTGCAGGTTGAGTCGACATCATGATGAAACCCATTTTCACTTTGAATGGATGGATAATTGACCCTGTAGTTTGGTTTCAGAATGACATTGGTCAGCTGTTAGTCTGAGGATACTCCTTATTACTAATTAATATAGTCCTGGCAGAAGTTTAGCAGGGGTGGAATTCCAACCAGGAAATCATGGTCATCTAAGGAAAACAAGGAGTTAAAATAAAAGTCACCTAAAATCACACCTTTGATTTACTTTGTGAACTTTTTCTTTTTCTGAATTCCTCACTGCCATGCAACGAATCACAGGAATGCAATAAATCCTCGCATTTGATTGACTGGAATTGAAAAACGTTGTGGCAATGACAGTACAAAACTGCTAACATGATTGAACAGTTATCTAAGCAGTTATCTGTTCATTATTTACTGATGATCAGGTAATAGGTTAATCAGCTGAATCTTAAGCACCAATACAGTCAGATAAATGAAGCGTCTCTTTATTTGTGTGGAAACTATTACCAGTAAGGTTATTTGATCTAAACATGACAAACGAAAGCAGACGAGGACCAGTGGAAATCACTTGTATTAAAAACAATCTTCATCCATATCTGGAAGTTGGAGTGAGAGCTTCTTCTCTGTGCAGGATGTATGGAGATGAATTCAGTGCAGCAGGTTCTTCCTTTAGGACAGAAGCTAACCAGAGACATGTGGCAAGAGGTGATGCGATCAGCTTGGCATGTATTTACTCCATAATGCTGCAACAGTCAACCGTGAGAACAAGAGCTGATTGGCTGAACATCACAGGACAGTCTTACCATCTTCTCTCCCATTATTCTGAAAAAAAAAGAAGAGACAATGGCTCTGGTTTGCTCAGATTCATCCATAACATCTTAACACACCTCCCTGCTCTTGAAATTCTTTGTCCAAATTCATGAAAGGCTGCCTTCGATGAGACCCAGACTAAAATGTTCATGTGATCAGATCTGCAGCAGTAATTGTCTCTGCTGACACTTGTTGCCGTTATTCTTGTTTACGGCCTCCATAATTTTCTCCTCTCATCTGTTAACCACATAGCCTTTTGTTTTATAGAAAACAGAAGAGGAAAAAAATGCATCTTGCTTTTCCTTTCTGAGTCCAAGAACAACAAGTATATTGCTGGAAAGCTGGCCTTTCAAACCATCCTAACTTCTACACATGGTTTAAAGATGAGGAAACCCCAATATCTGAAAGAAATAAATGCTGAACAGATGGTGTATTCTTTTATTCTAAGAAGGTCAGGTAAAAGCCCTTACAAGAAAAATACATTATCATGTGAAATTGATGCCTAAAAGAAGTGTGCTTCAAGCTTCCTCTCCTTTCCTCTCATATCTTTATTTTTTTCCTTATGATTTGCTGTTATCAAACATGAAAGCATTTGAGGACAGCTGCTAGGACCTGATGGTCTAGATGGTCATGGTCAGCATCCACAGAAAACAGACCAAGAAGATATACTGAAGATAATATAGCACATTCTGCAGGAAAGATAATCTAATCCCACCAAAATGTCTGGAAATGCCTTGAGAGTTTTCTGTTCATTTAGACTCAGGCATGCAACGTCAAACTCTAAATAGAGTTAAAATGTATGTTTTTCCTCAAAGGCACATTTTCCTCTGCAGGCCAGAAAGAGCTGTGATTCCCCCACTTTCTTTTTGTGACGTATTCTGATGCTCACATGGACCAAGTGCATCACATAAATCCTGATATTGTCTTTCCTATATTTGAAACAAATTTATGCAAACAAGTGAACAAGAGCAACAGTCGAGATTGTGTTTTCTTCCTCCGTGACAACTCCTCCAGTTTTAGCTGTTCAGCCCATTTTGCTAAAAGGGGCGTGGAGGCAACAGTTTCAGGAATTTGTTTATGTATCTACACACACACACACACACACACACACACACACACACACACACACACACACACACACACACACACACACACACACACACACACACACACACACACACACACACACACACACACACACACACACACACACAGATGTGTGAAAAACAGTATGACATGTGGAAGTTCATTCTTCTTGAATAAGAAATCATTCTCTAACCTGCCGCAACATCATACATTAAATTTTAAAAAAAAATTTGGATGAACTCAGATTGGGTTGTCAGGTTTTTGTTTCTCACTTTTCTAAGGTTTTTTGAACATGATCTTCATGTTGTACAGTACCACTAACAGAAGTACCAGAGGCAGTTTGCGTGCTGTAGACATCTGTCTGTCGACTTTGCCAAACCTGACTTCTCCAAACACATCTGATGGTGCTTTGATTTCAAAAACTGTCAATTTCCTTAAACACTTACATCATTCAATTCTTCCCCATCCAAACACATGTGCCCTCCTCCGCTTTGCCGGAAAATCATCTCTGTTTTTCCTGTGACCTTTAGAAGGTTATGCAATCCCATGAGGCCGATTACCTCTCAGGTTAAACTCTTAAAAGTTAAAGAGTTGCTTAAAGTCATTGTAAGTGGTGTGTAATCTCAGGTCATTATTGTCATTTTACTTATATTAGATTACATCATACATTTTTGTTCATCTTCTTGTCTAATAAAGACATAAATGACTTCACTTTTTGCTACTCGACTGTGTCATTGCTCATTACAATGATGACTAAATGGCATTATTCTTATGAAATATGAGCCTCGTACATCTGCAGCAGACAGTTTACCTGGTCAGTCAAAGAGAATAGCTATAAGTGACTGCTGGGGCCTCTAGATCTATACCTCATGTTTCTGAAATATTCAGGTGGATTTATCAGCAAAGAGCAGGAAATGCCTTGGCAGGTGGTAAAGATAAAGGCCGATCTCTACAAAGACCATGTCCAAAATTTGGAGGCTTGCAGGTGGAGAAAATGTTTCTCTCTGTACGCTCTGGGTAAATGATGATAGACTTGCGGGGTATGCCTCTCCAGTGCTTTTTAGCTCCCTGCGTACACCATGTGGGGTGCTGCAGACCAGAGCAGCATGTCATGCATGTTAGCTGCAGGCCAAAAGTGATCAGTCTCAAACACACTACAAGACAGAGAAAAGAGGAAGGAAAGGCCTGGAAGAAATCACAACAGAACAGAATGAGCAAAGGTAGGAGTTCATGTGTGAGGTTAACCTGTGAAGAAAAGATGGAAGGATGAAGGATGGAAAAAATGGAAGAGTACAATCAAATGAGGAAAAGTAATGAAGAAAATCATCAGTAAATATATTGCCCTGGCTGTGACTCATTATGGTCTTGTTTGCTGTGTTTGTGAACAACCTCTTGAGTATCATATTTTGGATCTATCTTCTTTACCACACATCTTGTTCCAGCTGGGGAAGTTAACGTAGAACAAAACGTCAAGCTGTTGCTGGTGTTCATTTAGCATCTGGCTAACAGAGACTTAGCCTTTCAGCACAGGTTTAGATGCTTTTATACTAATTTACTGGGCATAAGCTAATACTTTAGTCGCATTTTCTGTATCTTCAATTGTTTGTCCTCCTGCTGTAGGTTTTTGAGTTCTTAAAGAGTCAGTGTATAGTATTACATTAATCTAAACACTTAATCCTCCGAACATTCACATGCTTGATATCTGTGCTTGCTGTCGCCTCTGTGCAGAAGTTCCTAGAGACTCCCCTGACATTGTATTACCTTTATCTCTTTTTTCATAAAGAATAGGGCCCTGGGTGTAAGATGGCTGAATAGAGTCCATTTTTTATTTCTGCAGACATAATATCACCAATGGGCCTCCCTTAGTGTTACAGTCTATCATACTCTCTTTAAGTTTTATGTGCTTCTCTGTTTCCCTCCTTCCCCCTTCATGTCTTTTATGTGTCGGCGCTCCACCATGACCACTGTGCATACATGCATTCCTGCCCTACGGCTCTCATCTCAGGTAGAATAATATTATCTCAGTCGATTGTCATAGATTCATATGACCAATAGCGTGAGAGTGTAACTAACCATGTCCAGACTGAACGGCCACATAACGGCTTGTGTCTTCATTACTCAACCTGTACTGCAGGTCATAGTTATTCTGGGATAAAGCACTAATAGACGGAAACACTACACCCTCTCATCCTTGCTCACAGTTTGGCCCAATACATTGTGATGAGGATGAAAATGGAGTGGTTCAGCAGATCAATTCTGACCTGAGGCAAAGAGGGTGATTTCCATGGAAATATGTATGTTTCAACAGCTGTTAGGAAATAACCATGTAACTGAAAAGGAATTACTTCTATATTACATCAAACGCTGTCCCCAAAACCCAGAATGAAGTATATGAATTTATCCTGCACTCACCGATGTGATGGTGTTTAAACTGCAGCTGTAGTTGTTAAATTATTTGAAATGAATTGAGAGTGACAGCACCTCAAGACAAATGTCTGGTCAGTTTTCTGTGGACCGACGTAAAAGTTTGTAGACACTTTGGGCATTCTATGTACCTGAGTGCTAAAATAGGCTTTTCAGTTCACCTAAAGACATTTTACAAAACTAATTAAACAGTTAATACACAACAGAAGTATGAGACCAAGGACTTATAAAGAACACAACAAAATATGTACCAGTACATATGAAGTATACGGAAAATCTGAGGTGAGATTTCAGGTGTAGCTGAAACGAATCGATGGATTTGAACTGGTGTAAACCTGGAGAGAGAGGATTCCACAGGTCAGGGCCAAACACATTCAAGGCTCTGTCACCCTGGGTGTTGGGTGTGGAGAAGGGAGCAAAGGGAAGACAGGCATCTAAGGAACGCAGTAAGCAAGAAGATATAAGGATGGAGCAGACGGGATAGGTGTGGAGGCGCCAAGTCATTGTGAGATTTATGAAAAGAGACTTTGAAACAGATGCACAATTTCTGAGGTGTAGGTGTGATGTGTTCACAAGACCATGTGTGGCATTTGCAGCTGGATTCTAACCCTTTCTAGCCCCCATACCACGCAGAAGGGCATTTTCAGCGCTTCAGCCTAGAACTGATAGAGGTATGGATTCAGGTTTCTGCAACTGAATGAGAGAGAGATGAGTCACATGATGTTCACTCAGAAAAAAGAATGCTCCTTTTGTTTTTTTTGTGTATTCCAATGCAAAGGGGTGCCATTTAAAATCACCAAAGTGTTCACCAACAGGACAAGGTGTACTGAGCTGAAAGCTGAAATCTTTATGGGGAACAACTTGAGCAGAATGGGTGACCTATAGCTTTTAATAGAGACAAACTCTTGCCTGTCAGTGAGGGAGGAGTTGAACGTTGGTAATGCAATAACACTTACACTCGCAAGTAGTGTGTCTGACAGATGGTCTTAAAGGCAGCAGTAAGATCCAAGAGAATGAGTGTGTTGAGACAACCAGAGTCAGTAGCTAAAAGCCGTTCTCTGGGAACCGTGGTTAATATGGTCAGTGCTGTGGATCATTAGACATATGAGCCTGGAGCAGACTGGCAGTGGTTTGTGTTCAAGACGTTTGGCAAGAAATGAAAGATTGGAGAATGTTTTCTTGTATTGTTAAAGACTTTGAGTGCAGCTCCAGGTTTTTTAGGATAAGGGTTACAGTGTCCAATATGCAACTGAAGAGAAAAGAGCCAGACAGAAAATATACATTAATGATATGTGTCAGCAGGGGTCGGAGTACTGGCAGACATGATTTAATCTGAAGAGAGGTTCTTTAGTTTGTGACTACATCAGAATCTCTTCAGGAAGAGGGAAAGAAGGAATAGATAGCATCAAGGTGAGTTAAAATATTATAGGACTGTTGGGATATGGAACTTATTTTACTTACAAAAAGGTCCATATTGTCAAAGGACAGTTTAGAAGAGGCAGAGGGTTTTTTTCCCTTTTGCAGAAACTTATCACCAGTTTTTCAAGGTGTGGAAATTGCTTTGGGTTACTTGCTATCTTTGCGATGATGGTAGAGTAGTAACTGTTGTGAGCTCTTTTCAGACTGAAGCATGTGTGGTAAACAGGTTTTCTTGATCCAGTTGCTGACCAGTGCCTTGAGCTTTGCAATGTTCTCCTGTAAAATGGAGCAGAAGGGCATGAGATCACACAGTGGGGCGGAGGATTCATTGTGTTTCATTGTGCAAATAATGACCGCAATCTCACAAATTTTTTTGATTTTTTTTTTGGATAAAGTGAGTGTAAGAGGTTTTAAATCTCTACAGCAAGTAAACTTTGTTGAGAATCCCTGAATATTCAGGTCACCACATAGCAGAACATCCATCCTTTTCTTCAGCTGCTCATTCGCCCTGAGGGTCAGGGATTTGCTAGAGCTATCTCAACTGGCTACTGGTAAGATGTGGGGTACACCCCGGATGAGACGCCAGCTCTTCATGGGTCCACGATAGGGGCTCACATTCACACTTGCATGTTTCTGGAGGTGGGAGGAAGCCGGAGAACTCAGAGAGAACCCAGAGAGAACCCAGAGAGAACCCACTCAGACATGGGACATGGGGAGGACACACAAACTCCACACAGAATGGAATCAAACCCAGAACCTTGCTGTGGCAACAGCGCTACCCACTGCACCACAATTCTCTCATGAACGCAGGGAGGATAAATGAAGCTGTAACGTCCTGAAACAGGCAGGAGACACAAATTTGCATCATGTCGTTTGTAGTTGTTTAAGGACACTCATGATCCCTCATGTTGAGTGATAGAATGTAGCTAGAGCACCTCCACACCTGGATGTATATGGATTGTCATTGTGTACAAAGCCAGATGGGGAAGCTTGGTTTAGGTATCAATAGTGCTAGACAGCTGCCAAAGTTCAGTCAGACTCACTGAATCAATGCTATTAAGGATTGTTATTTAGCAGAGCTAATTTCTTGTCAGTGATATAACTGATGAAGTTACACTGATTACTTTTTTTTGTATCTCTGCAGATACAGATACCATTTGGATTTGAAAATTATTGACCAATTTCTCTAAACGATAGCTGGAATGAGATTATCATTATCAGCAGAAGTGGTTGGCCTATGATTTAAACAAACAAAAAAGAAATTATATGCAGCCTAAGAATGTAGAGTTACTACTCCAACACGCCTTTGAAAAGAGCACTAAAATCACAGGATGACCTAATGTGTCTATGATGGCCAACTTTTGAGTCCTGCAGGCAAAATGGATTCAAGTGAAGCCTGAGATGTGCACCGAAACAGCCAGCCACGCGATCAGGAGTGGGAATGGAGCCCGACATAAAAGCATACTTCCCAGAAAATCCTTTATGAAGCCAGTAATGTTCCCTTGGTAATGTATGAGTTGACTTCTGATTTATTCTCATGGTCATTGTAAGGCCAAAGTGAGTAATACTGTTGTATTTGATTATATTTTATAAGATATATCTGCCACCATCTGTATTTTATGTAAATGGGGAGGGTCGGCAACACCTTAACTTTTCTCATCTCATCTATTTCATGATCAAAGTTTGTTCCAAATCTTATGTCAAGTGAAAAGCTTTGATAACAGGTTAGAAATGCGTATACAGCAAAATCACCACCTTTAAAGCAGTTTGGTAACAAAACATCAGGTCCCTTGGTAGTTACAGAGAAATAACACGTCACATAGATGTGTAAAAGTGTGAGTGCACACACACAGACACACACACACACACACACACACACACACACACACAACACACACACATACGTGACCCATTGACTTATAAACATATAATACTATATATGAATGTGCTGTATCTTATCAGCTGAAGGGGACAATGCCCAACCAATCTCTCATATTTAGAGGCACCACTAGTTATTTTAGTGATGCCACTTCGATTGTCATACAGTTTCTCATCTTGTCCTGTTACTGCTGTTCTTCACAGTTTGTCTGTGTTTTGTCTACTCAGTCTGGCTAGACTGTTAACTCATAAAGGAGATACACCTGCTGCTTAGAAACAACACTCCTGTACCTGCAGGCATCGTGACATATTTGGCTCACACAACCACAGTATAATGGAGCAGAAACATAGAAGCAATATGTTGAATCTTAAACAATTGCTGCGAGGTCCATTTGATCTGTTGTATCCATACGGTCTCTACAACAACGTCCTGTCATCCCTCATTCCCGTCCTCAACTAATTGCAACAGCAAACACACACAGACGCTCCCCACAGCTTTAACCGTGCATGTACCACAAGTATGTTAACTGGGCCTGGTTTTGGTCTCTGTGCATTAGCTGCACATTCCAGTGGTGTGGATAATGGGAAGTTCTATTAAGAGTTATTTGTGGCTGCGTTGTGGTGTGTTTCACCAGAATCCAACATGAGCTGGGGTTTTAACCTTGTCGGAATAAGGATCCAAAGGGAATGAGACGCTGATGCTTCGTCTAAACATTCCTGTTTGTCGCTTCCTCCCGGTGCATTTGCTCTGCGTTTGCTGCAGACTGTCAAATGGGAGCATGCTGATATATCCCTCTGTTCACGTTCATGTTTGAGTTATGCATTTTACACATTTACTACTGTGTGGTCTTTGTGCTCTTATACATGTACAGTATATAACATACATGCATGTGTACCCTGTGACTCTGCGTGGGACTGTTGGAGACCTCGTAGCCAGAGCACCAAGAGGAGGCCTGTTGACACGGAGTCATGGCAGGGGAGCTTCCTTCTCCCCAGGTTATAGAAAGCAAACAAGCTAATCAGAGCCAGCACTCTGACCCCATTTTCACTCTGCAGCCAGTCAGCTGGACAGAGGACAGTCATCTTGCTGCAGAGCCGTTACAGTTAAAGCGAGAGTAGTTTGAGTTGTTTATGTATTTGTGGAGGTGGTGTCTGAGAACAGATGTGGCCTCAACGACCTTCTACAAACGTGGGTTTTCGAAGTTTTAATGCCTCACATCCTGAATAGCAGTTGTCACTCTAATTGAAATAGCCAGATTTCTTCAAAATAACACAATGGTTTCAACTGGTTTTTACTTATCGAGAAAACTGCTTCACGTCAGTGTTAATTTAGCAGTTGTTAGAGATCTCTCCATCACACCAGAGGAGCTGGGAGAGTTTTCCTGTTCTAATGGAGGCATTGCTTTTTCCTCGAGGATTAGAAGGACCGTGGTGGTTTGGCTTTTGTCACTGTAGTTTACAGTGACTGACTTTTGGATGAAATACTATTGTTTACAGAAAATGACAGGAAAAAAATGCACAAAAAAGTTTCCAGCAGTTTGCTGAAGCACCAGTTTCACTCCTATTAAATCAAGAATTAAATGAAGCATCACAGTTCAATACACAGTACGAAATCCAATAAACTTTTGCGATTTTGGACCAAATAGTTGAGAAACACAATCCCAACTACAGGGTTTCCCCTCCCATGTGTCTTTCTTTTCATTCCCAGAGTAAATAATAAAATTAAAAAAAAAAAACATGTTTATAAAAGCTGATATTTCTGCAGTTTCCCTCTGCAGTTTATTCAGGTGTGTAGATGTTTCCTAAACGTTCCCCGCCATCAACCTGCTTCTCTCAACATTTTCTGGCTACTTCATATATTTGTTTGCTTTTACTGACCTTTTAAAGTAAACAAATATTAATTTCCATTCCATTACTCCGCTGCTTGTGTTTAGATTGTACAAGTAAAGTTTTAAAAAGGTTGTGTTGTTGTTTAAAAGGTCAACAACATATTTGCAAACATACAGAAGCTGAGAGGCTTAGAAGAACTAAATGATGTAATCACGTGTTTTTTAGTGAAAATACTTCAATCACACCTACCTCATTGAAGCCTCTCCATATATTAGAGTTTAAGTTCCAATGCAGATCTGAACTCCTCTGTAAACCTTCGTAATTATTATTTGCCTTTGCCTGTCGCTTCCCCTTGAAGACCACAAACAAATAAATCTTTGGCTTCAAATTAGCATCAATCTATACTTCACAGCATGCACAACTTGACAAGGGGCGACCTTCGTAATCACCTCCTGAGTGCAGTAAAGAAGCTGCTTTTAGACAGGTTCACGATCACCCATGATCCTCGTTGGATATCCTTGACCCGATAAAGGCTAACAGGAGCAAGCTAGGAATAATTTATGTGAACTTTGCATTCGTCCCTTGAACCCTTTGCATGGTTCAAACTGTGTCCATGAATTTTGGTCGTGGTCGTATCTTCTTCTGTCAGCACTCTCACACTCCACATCCTGACAGCATTCCACCAGGGGAGAGGAGAGAGAGATGGAGTTAGAAATGTGCACACAGCAGCTCTCTGTGTGTCTCATGACAAAAGCAATTTGGCATCTTTGTTATCTATTTCTGCTCTTCTTCACACATGCTCTGGCCTCCACCCAGGAGCAAGACAACGCACGCACCCTAAGCATGAAGATGCACCAGGATCATTTATCATAGGATTTCCCCCAGCAAGACTGATATTTCTGGAGTGCAGGCCAACAAAGTGAGTTTGAGGAGATACAGGGTTTTTCAGAGAAAAAAAAATATGGCTGACATTTGTAGCTCACAAAATCTTAAAAAGATGAAAGTAAAGGGAGAAATTTGATTATGCACACTGTATAAACCGCAAAGTCTCTGTATTGCAAAAATTGAGTATTATGAAAATATATTTTGTATCCAGAGTTTGTGAGTTTTAATGGATCCTACATATTAAAAGCGAGAGTAAAATCATCTAAAAAGAAAGCAGGCACATCTAGTTTACTGAGGTGATCAGTTCCATATTTTTCATAGTGAAAAGTGAGAAGCAACTACTACAGTGTCTTGATATTATGAGGTGTTCCTTTGTTATTTAAAAAACTTAATGTGCCCATAATCTGACATTTTTTTATGCAAGAATAATATTTGTATCTTGAGCCAAGCAGGAATGGAATCGAAAGGATGTCAAAACGAAACACATACAACATTTCAATGTAGATGTAACTATAACAGAGATGCATATCAGTCACAGCCCTAAGTGGAAAAAGGTGAGCTTCCCTATGATATAAAAGTTCTGCTCCATTACCGTGAAAATGAAAGTTCCCAAAGATGGTTACATGTGGGAAACATGCTGGTTATCAAATCAACGGCTGCCTCATTCTGCTTCATTGTCTGTGGCATTCAGAGCAATACTGAATAAAGGGAAATACGCCTTATTCATGGCAGTGCAGTGTGTTGGTGTCAGATGGATTACTGAAGCATACATAAAACACAACATCACACACATATGGTCCCTGAACTCCCTTCAGGGACGGGTGCACAGTGGCCCAATCTGCAGCTTCACTCAAACTAACATTAAAGAAAATGTAAGATGAGACAGTTTGATAGTCTGTGTGCTACTTTATAGAACTCCACTCTGTTGACCTGAAACGTACACAACCCGGCTTCTACACGCAAACTTTCCTGCCTCATTGATATATTGCAGGTTTGACACACCTCACTGGGATTAGCGGACATGTTCCTGTGGTGTGAGTCTGCACAAGCTGGATGATTGCACTCCCAGAACTGAAAGTTTAGGGACTGTGAATGTGGTGTGGGCCTCTGCGATACAGACCCTGTGGAATGTTTCTGTTTCAGTGTGTCCTTTGTCAGGGTTTTTTGTGCATGACAAGCAGCAAAGCTCCAGGAGTTGTAGCGGGTACTCTTGTCGTTGTGGTGAGGCATGCTGCAGGACCCAGGGGATACTAGAAGACCTTCAAAGGGAGTTTGTTTCAGTTGAGGTGAAATGAGCTGAGAAGATCTGGAAAGAAGCAGAGACAGAGGCATAGGCTGTGGTTTGGTTTGGTTGGTAGTCTGCATGGATCTGATTGGAGGAGATCCAGAGACAAAAAGAAGCATCTGTCTAACAGCTAGAGTGACCTCAGGCACACAAGACTACGAGACCTGCAGAAAAGCATGAAATGTTAAGACAAAGACGTAAAATAAGTACATAAAAAAGACAGAAATCATAGAACGCAAACCTCAGCCGACGATTGTGTTACCATGTTATAGCTTTGCACCTTTAACTAATAGACCCTTGATAGGTTGACGCTCACATTATGATTTCTTGACCATGGATTCCTGATATTAGACTGGTATCACCATTAGTCAGCGAGCGATTGAACAATCAGAACAAATCAGCACACTTTGAGCAACAAACAAGGTCTTAGTCAGAAATTTTCTGAAAGTCTTGTAAATTTAAACATTCTGAATTACCGAACCCAGTATACATGAATCCATATCATATGGTAGATTGTATGGGGAGGACTTTGTGTAATTTATTGTCCGAGCACAGCAGTCATCCATAAGGCAGAACGATAATGATGTAGATGAAGAAAGAGCCTCTGGATCCAGATGATAATCTGGATCACAACCAAAATCTAATGGATTGTTTATTCCTGCCTTTCCAAAAGTTTAATGAAAGTCTGTTCCAAATTTGTTGAGCGGACAAAAGAAACAAAACAACAAACAAGCAGAAAGCAGAAACATTATGATCAAGAAAATCATTTAAAGAACAGAAAATACATGGAATGTAGAAAACTATCATATGTCACAATGGTTGATTTTACTTAATCATTCTTCATTTACAACATCAGGAAACATTCATTCAACATGTAACTTAGAAAACGTAGAAGCATGACCGAAGACAAATCAGGAAGTTTCTTTGCAGTGAAAATGATGTTTGTGTGGCAACAGGAACACAGCCTCAACAGATTAGTGTACAGTGGCATATTTAGGGTATATATATATATATATATGTATATACAGCAGTACACAGTATACTTGTATCATGAGGTGTTTACTGTGAATCAAGGATAAGATCCCAAATGTTTTAGTGGCCACCTGGCTGACTGTGCAGCTGCACTGCGTGACTTCAGCCTTGAGTGCAACTGCGTGACTGCAAAGCCTGCAGAGCGGGAATGAGGGAATCCATCAACAAGAGGCAAAGTGTCAGCGCAGGAAGAAGCAGGTGCAACTGTATACTAGACATTAAAAAAAAACAAAAACGAATGCTCTTGAAAATGTGTAGACCAACCTAAATACAATGAAAAGGGAAGAACTATAATGAATTAAAATTATTCTTCAAGGCCAATATGTTTGTTGGAAATCCTTGAAGCATAACGTATGTGAGAAGTTGACAAATTCTCAGGCTACATGATGAATAGAAAGACCTCCGGCACAAAATCTAAATTATTTCCTTAATTTTGCACTCTTAATTTCCTCCTGTTTGTAACTATGGCAGTAACAAATTATGGGGACCCCCTGTCTTCTCAT
The DNA here is from genome assembly GCF_040054535.1 of Antennarius striatus. NCBI lineage: Eukaryota > Metazoa > Chordata > Actinopteri > Lophiiformes > Antennariidae > Antennarius > Antennarius striatus. The sequence goes on from NC_090785.1 coordinate 12,877,937, forward strand.
GACATGGATTCTGTCTTTAGTTGAGCTCCATAATGTGTGTATGTGTGTGTGTGTTTCCTAACAACTGGGCCGTTCCACTGAACCAAAGCACCATGGATGGCTGCTAATAACCCAACCTAATAATCCCCACATTACCTACGTCTCTGCACTCGGTGCCATTAAATACCCATTTATTATTGCCAACACAGTCCTATTGTGTCCCAGAGGTGGGATGTAACACCAGACCGTTGCTGGCTGCCTCTGCAGTGCTACAGTGGGCTGGCTCACACCCTTGTGTGGTTATGCTTGGTGATTACCCAGGGTTCCACAGAGGTAAAGCCCAGGAGCTCCCTCAGCAGGGCATTGGGATAATGAGAACTGGGAGTGCTGCTGCAGCCGCAGATCGGAATGATAGGAAATACAAACAAGCTGGATACTGTGCCCAAACACACACACACACACACACACACACAGACACACACACACACACACACACACACACACACACACACACACACACACGCACACACACACACACACACACACACACACGCAGTCTTAGTGTTCATTTGATTTGTGGTTTCTTCTTCATGGTGGAGATCTTGTGAAAACGGCTGTCAGGACAAGTAGCTAAACATCAAACATGCATTTAATAGATTATATTTTGGTCTTATTTGTTGAACCTAGTAGATCTCACTCTGACAGCATTCACATGCAGATGTAGTGATGTACACAAGGAATTGAACACATCCCTCTGTGTTTTAAACCTGCTGACATCAGGATTCCACTATTTAGCCTTTTGATGGAGTCTACATGAAGCTTTGCGTTACATGTCTTGATTACAGCGCTCTAAATGTAGGCTCTAATAGAGTGCACAAAGGAGACTCCCCTGGAGGATGGCTGGATATATACTCTGGGGACTCTGAGAGCTTTACTGGAAGCCATTAAGGAAACTAGACATTTCCGACCACAGGGAGCAAGAAAAATGATGAGAATGGGAGAGAAAACTGGACGCTCCAGGGCTGAATTTTTTGAACATGATCTTGCAGTGGGTACGCATGTGTTTAGAAAAGGGGTGGTGGTCTCGGTACGTATGTGAGGCCTCTTTGTCCCGGTCGCGTGCCAAATTAAAGGTTGGCATGGCAACAGTATGTGGCACGGACCTGTGTTGGCTTTTGCCTGTTTTTTCATTACTGTAACTCAAACAAAGGAACTAGAAAGAAATAGGTACATATCTACACGTTCACATCATACATGCCAACAAGTTTGACTAACCGTAATATCTTCATTTGGCGTCAGCAGGTTGCAATTTTCATCTTCAAATGAATAAATACAATAAAATAATTAATTAAGAGCGAGTTTAAAAAGGATTCCAGCGCAATTTTGTGATTTGACAGTTTGAACTCCAGCTGGGAAACTGACCCCTGGCTGCGGTTGAAACCTTACATGAAGCACGGGTTTGGGTGTACTTAGCAGCATCTGAACATCATCTGTAATGACACCTGGAAATAATTACATTTTGTTTCTTGGAATATTGTATATGTATGTAAATTATTCTAAGCATGTTCCCGGTGTTTATTTCTACAGTGATATCTGCCTGCGTGGCAGAACAACCATGCAGACAATCTGTCAACTCTCAAAGTGAAGGAATTAAAGTAACAACAGCTGTGGCCTGTGTGTGTGAGCTATGAGCATCCATTGATGGTGCAGCAGTAACAGGAGTCGCACTATTCCTCCACAGGCTTCTCTCTCTACATGCACCGCCATATTCAAACACTGTTAAACACTCAACATAATATTTTGATATTTGCCATCTTGTGCAGTTATAAAGGGGCTAAAGAGAGAGGAAGTAACTTTGTTTGTGCAATTCATTTCCTTCATAATACACTAACTCCACTTTCTCATGGATGTTTTTGTGGTAATTTTTTTGTGACACCGGTGTAAAAGAGTAGTAAACACAAGGTCATTTTTTGATCCCTTATCATATCATTGGATCAAAAATTTGATTTCCAAATTTCCAAATAATCTTGCTGATTAGTCATTTTAAACACCCCAGCATGCTAAATAAAATAGTGAACAAATGGTAAACATTATAGCCTCCCAGAATCAGAACAATCATGGTGAGCATGTTATCACGCTAACGTAAAGCGCTGCCAAGGCCAAGCACAAGTCCTGCTTCCCTTTAGATGGACTTGTGCCTTTGAATCCTTTGTGTCACCGGTGCAAATTGGTGTCTGACTTTGAATTATTTTTTTTACTTTAATGAAACATTGTGAAACATTTGCTTGACATTTCAGAACCCTGCTGAAATGTGAGTTATGCACACAGGTTAGGCTATCTAGAACGTCCACATCCAGAATATTGGTGCAAGAATGGACGTTAAGCTTTAAGTCGTTCTCTCCTATCCTTTGCTATGCATTGCACATTTTCTAAAATTTCTACACAAATTTTTTTTATTTGTTTATATATGTGAATAAGAAAAGGAAGACTTTTCAGTCAGTGTTCACAAATCCTGGCTCTGCTCCTTTGTACAGATCCACTCTCCAGTTGACGCTTTCCTTTCCTCTCAACAGGTTTCATGAAAATATGTTGAGTGGTTTTTGTGTAATCCTGCTTACAGACAAACAATCAAATGAACCAAATCGATCATTTAACCTCCTCCGCAAAGGTAAGAAGTTGCTAGTGTGGTTTTATGTTGGTGCAAAATCCAGTGAGAAAGTTGGAAAAATGTACATCACTACTTTTTAATAAACCAATGAGAATAACGTAAAGATCTGATGTAGAGTCCGTCAGATGAAATGCATGTTGAAATGCATCAGGATGAATGGTTAAGCACTGAACTGATGATCCTGCAGGTTTTGATTTCACAACCACACCACAGGAGATAAAAGTCCTCTCTGACAGCAGAAGGGAGGGAGATAAAAAATGAATCAAGTAAGGAAAAGAGGGCCAGCGCTCTGACCCCCAGAAACTGCTCTCTTTTTTCTTCTTAGCCTCTCATTCATCCTTGTCTGGTTGTTTGAGCTTCTTCTTGCTTCTGATAGATATTAATAATATGGAGCAACATGATCCGGCCGTGCTCTTTCATCAGTGGCCAGAGCTTGTTTCTCTACTGATCATGTCCTGCGTCTTCCATCTTAATCAGACGTGAGATGGTCTTTGCCCCTGAGGCCCGATGGGAATCTTATACACTCAGCACTTAGACACACACACTTAAGCCTCATTCCCTGCTTTTTCTTTTCCTTGAACCTCGACAGAACGACCCATCATCAGTAGGCTGGTATTCACTGTGTACTACCACTTACCACTCTCTCTTACTCTCTCTCTCTCTCTCTCTCTCTCTCTCTCTCTCTCTCTCTCTCTCTCTCTCACTATGTGTGTGTGTGTGTGTGTGTGTGTGTGTGTGTGTGTGTGTGTGTGTGTGTGTGTGTGTGTGTGTGTGTGTGTGTGTGTGTGTGTGTGTGAGCGTTGGTTGAAGCGTGTAACAAAGTCAGCATGTGACCTCCAGCCTTCAGGATGGTGGAGCCTATAAATCGGCTCTTGTTCTCCGACACAGGTCACCTCTGACCCCCACACATACCCATTCACATTTTCTTTGCAGAGCCACACCTGCCTGACACTCATTCAGCCAATGGAAGACGGGCAGGAGTCTATCAGCTTTGGCTATAAAATTAATTTGCAAACACACAGTGCAGCTTGCAAAATGGCTGCCAAGTATTTCCTAGAACCCCCCTGCAGTTGTCTCAAAGTAGAGTCTACTCTCTCTCTGACCTCCAGGTTAAAATTTGTTGTTATTCTGAGAACAACACTGTCACGTCTTCCTGCCTGCATTTTGACTCGTGTTTCTGACTTTCATTCACGTCTCCGTCTCGGTCACCCTCCTTCTCCGTTCCCTCTTTCCAGCTCATATTCAAGGCGGCTCACAGTTTTACTTTGGTATTCTCCACTGTAATAAACACCACTTGTTGCCCCACCATCTGGTACCACCCTCACCAGTCAGCGTACGGTGCATATTTAACCCCGACAGATATACACTATCATCTCCATGACAGTCGCAAAGGCAAGAATGAAGTCAAAGTCAGTTAACAAAAATCATGACTATCATTATATTCCATAATCCCAATCAGAAAACATATAAACATAATAAATCCAACTGGTAGTTAACCTTATTAAATCAAATGGTCCTGTTTGTCCTTTCTCACATAAATCAATAAAATACAAGAATACACTCCAAGACATATAAACCCACCCTTCAGAGTATGAATAATAACATATTAAACAACTTGACACCATGAAACCAGGTAGAGAGACAGTCAGGCATTTTCCCCAAAGGAGGAACCATTGAATTTTTGAAGTAAATCCAGATAAAAGGGTGGATCCATAATTTTTTCATGCTGAAAGAATTTAATACAGGTGCTCCTTATAAATAGGAATGTAGCTCAAGGGGAGAAGGAACCCTTTGACTGATCTTCCTTTGTGAAGGTTTGTGGTCTCTTGATGCTCGTATTTAATGACAGCAGCTTGAAAACGTCTCAGCTCCTTACATCCAGTTTGGGTTAGGTAGAATTAATTTAACTTTATAATTATACATGTGTAATTTAGTTTCTAATACACTTTGCCTAACACCACCTGTAACACCCAATAATTAATGCTGTTTTATCTTTTCATCCATGCAAAATTGATGTGATGACACCAAAACGTATGCAGCATTACTGTTTTACTGCAGGAGGAGTTGTAAGGTTCATTAGGCAGACTAAATGTCTTGAAATCACTGCAGGTCACTCACACCTTTGCCAGGCGTGCACGAGTTTACATGTCTGGCATTCATCTAACTCCTCTGTCATAAACAGGTGCTTTAGATTTAACCTGCTGCTCCTCCTCCTCTGACAGTCAGAACAGATAATTATGTCCTCTTACGTGCTCCCTGCCAAAACCCAAGTCTTGGTCTCAAATATTGAAACAAGGAGAGTGCATTTGAAATTTACCATTTGCTGCACTTTAATGTCCAACATCGTTTGATTGGGAGGAGAGTTCTGTTAGAGTTTAAAGCCCTTTTGGCTGCAGTGCAGTCAGGTGCACGCAGACAAAGAACCCTTTATTGTAAAATCCAAATAGTTGATTTTACCGTAAAACTCCTTGGACCAATTTATGAGACAGCACCCATTAAGTGAATAAAAATATGAAACCTATTGAAAGCACTGTTGCTTGGTGCCCATATTCAGGTTCTAAATCGTCATTGACATGACCGCAAAATATGCTTCTTGTACTGATGTATCATCTTACCCACAACACCCGTTGATCAGGGAATCCAGCTCGGTCCGGGAGCCTGTCTGGATGGAGGGGCGTTAGAATCACAAATGTTTTTTGTTCAAATGGCCTGGAAGGAAGCACTGAAACCTGAAGCCATCCTGAATTTGTTTCCTTGTGCAACATTAAGGTGGCTCCAAACCTGGATTGGTTTTTGGGTTGGCCTTTGGATGGGTCAGTACCTCATTTCTTGACTTTTGTTTGGGGAGGCAGGTTTCTAATGATGTTTATTCTGATATCTTATCCAAACAAGTGCTTCTAGTGCTGAAACGTATTTCTGGTATTTTGTCACTATTGTTGCTGATTTACCTTAGTTGCAACCAGGTGCACCAAGAGAGCTCAGGGTGCTCATATTCAGTGCAAAGAATAAATCCCGTTAGGCCAAATAGTAAACATGCCTGTGGAGCAAATGGAGGTGGCAGGATTGGCTTTGGATGAGGTGTCAGATGAACATGTGATGAGTGACACCAGCTAAATGACGGTCCGTGCATCGTTCTTTCTCTCTCTCTCTCTCTCTCTCTCTCTCTCTCTCTCTCTCTCTCTCTCTCTCTCTCTCTCTCTCTCTCTCTCCCCCCCCTCTCTCCCTGCAGCTGTGTCCACTATCTTTTAAGTATGTCACCTTGACCTTTATGCAAGGTGACTACATTATGAACACCGATACAGATATTGGTCAAACTGAAATGCACATGCCTCTGTCATATGGTCCCAGCTGTGTTTAACTTTCATTACTGCATATGAAGCTTATCACACATATCAGCACTGTCAGCCATCTATCATAGTCACAGCTGCTGTAAGGCACATAAACCAACCACACATGCGTCGACTCACAACTGTAAATACCTTGAAACACACATGCATGCAGCACAGGTCTCTCATGCAAGGCTATCTGCCCAGAAGAATCCAAGCCACAAATACCTCAGCGCATATTTATTGCAGACGACGTTAAATATTGCTGGTACATGAATGTTTGAATGTAAACTCACAACAGGCTGTAACGTAATACTGATCCCAGTCTATCATTGACTGGGTTAAAAGCTCGATAGCCATCCCAGTCATGTACTGAACCCAGGAACCCAAGCAGCTGATCGGACCAAATATGGAAGCCACCAATCGGATAAAGTGACGCGTGACCTCCTCCAGTAAAGTTCACACTGGGGCAAGTCTGCACCTGCCACCGGAGCAGCTTCCCACCAGGACACACACAAAGACACACTGCACTATCCTGAATGATGCGGTATTGAAATCGGGGGTGGGTTATGTTACATCAGTAACATCACAGCGGGGGGAAAGCATGTCACATTCAAAGGACGTGTAGGGATGACATTGTATCTGGAGGCGCTGTGAAATGATATCCTCCTTACGCACACCTGCATGTGTGAGTCTTTGGAAAAAAAAACCACTTGATCATCTGTAAAAGACTGTAGTTGATAACCCTCGTTTTAAAATACCAATGAGGTTATGGAGCAGCATCACTGACGTAAGTCACACACTGAGTTCACGTCCCGCCGCTCAGATGACATGATGCTGTTATCTGTCGTTTGATATATGGTGGAGTCAAGGTTCAGTCATAATGTTATATTTTAGCTGTTTGATGAAGGGTGCTGAAAGCCGAAGCTGTGATGACATATTTATTGAGAAATATAACTCTCCATCATGTCTGCTTTTGTTGTTAATAGGATTACATGAAAACTACTGAACAGAGTTCTATGACAGCTGCTGTGAGAATAGATCGCATTAATGTGTGGTGCAGGTCTTGATAAAGCAGCCGATCCATGAATTTTCTTTCCCTTATTTCCTTTTCTTTTTAATAGGTTATGGAATTCAATTCAAATTGAATTGGATCCAATATGGAACCAATGGATTTATTATATCCTTTCTTACCAAAAATTGACAAATCATTATGACATAAAAGGATTTTACAAGGCTGATTATCTACATCCTGCACTCATATTGTGCTGCCAGCTTATATTGCAGGAATTGTTGTTTGCTGTTCTAAATATACTATTCCAACATCAGGTGAGGAGAAAAAAGTTGACTGTAAAGCCTCATTCACAGGCTGTCCGTATATACGATCAAATCTTTCTCTAGAATCATTCAAACCCAGAAACATGTTGAACACAGTAAAATAATGTTTTTAAAAAACCCAACAGGCTCAGAGCAGGTCTCTGCTTATACAGACACTTACGAACATAGTGCATTACAAGTGAAGACTGACCTGTTACATTTGATTCTAAACTAATTTAGTCGGCTGGGGTCTGTACTGATTCCACATTAAGCCATTGAGTGTTCATCCACATGGATCACATGACATTGTTGGTATTTGGTTAAGCCGGTGTAGTTTGGCAGAGCAGAGGAACACGCACTGGGATACGATATGACTGGGCAAATGGACTGGGTGGCTCCCATTAGGTATGTAGGACTGGTGGTATAATCGTAAGAATGTCTATTTGAATGGAGCGCATACAACAGAACTGAGGAATAAATAAGGGGGTAATCAATTCTAATGTTGTGATTTCCTGTCAGTATTTTCTCACTTTCTGTCCATTTTCCGTTGCACCTACCTGGTCCTATGGTTTCAATCTCACTGCACCACTGTGTTCGCTGTCTTCTTAGGTCTTTCAAAGTTGACTTGGTTGGCAATTTTGCCTGTCCATCCTGTTTTGGATTTGATGCCTTGATCATTTAATATATATAATTTTTTTTCAAAATGAAGCAATATCTGGATTGATCAGGCTATATTGGTCTCGGTACAGTATAAGTTCTTACCTTTCACAGAGACCTAAAATGTGTCTGACTGACTGACTGAATCTGTATTATTGGTGGCTAAGCAATGTGTACCTCGCCTCCCCGACCACATTGTTACCATACTGTGTCACACACACATATTTCTATCTCCAAAATCAGGATTTTGATCTGGATCCAACTGCATCATGACTTGTCAATGACTGATCGTTATTGTCTGACCTGGTAATATTTTATAACAATACAATAAAATACTAATATTTGAGTTTTGAACTGCCAGGCAGGAGGCCTAGAGGAAGACCAAAGAGGAGGTGTAGTGAATGCAGTGAAAGAGGACATGAAGGTAGTTGGTGTGAGAGAAGAGGATGCAGAGGACAGGGTTAGATGGAGGTAATTGATTTGCTGTGGCAACCCCTGAAAGGAAAAGCCGAAAGGAAAAGAAGAAGACAATAAAATACTATTAAAAGGTCCTACAGTGTCTCACTGTGTTCAATAAAGTGGAAAAAGGGATCCATAATGGTATCAGTACCCGGATTTGCAATAAAATATAATCAACTCTTCCTTTCCCTGTGATCTTCCACTGTACCTCTGCTGACAGCGGTACTAACTCACAGCATAGGACGAGATTTATTTATATTTTAAGGTTCTGCTCTTCATGACTGTGTGATCAGCCTCTGGACCCCCTCCAACATGGTGCCCATTACTCATAAACAGCCGGTCTGTGACTGGCAGCTCTGAGATGGTCTGCTTTCACCCCGGCTTCCACAGAGGCTGCAATTAGCCTGTCTGTTTCAGGTGGGGTGGAAGAAGAGAAAGAAGCCAGAACAAGGAGCAAGCTTATCTCAAAAGCTCAGGGCACGAGGGGTGAGACATTTGTGAAAAAGTAGAGGACTACAAATGATTCTTGAGATTTTAATTTGAATTCTATTGGCAGAAAAAGGGCCCAAAAAATTAGAGCGTCGCGGTGAGTTCCCTCCAGAAGATCTGTCAAGGTTAAAGAACAAACTAGCTGGGAAAATGTCTCTCTTTTGAACATGAACACCATGTTTCCCCAACCGTAGCCCACATTCTGTCCACCCCAAACACACACACACACACACACACACACACACACATACATTATGACAGACACACACACACTCACTACCACTGCAGTTTTCAGTTAAAGTCCGTGTACTTCTCTTTTGTTCCTTAACACTCAAACACCCACTCCATCCCAGATCCTTGGTTTTGTACTAACGTATTCCAGAGCATCAAACCAGAACCACATTTTATGAATGAATGGGGGATCCAAAGATAAAAGGCCATTTTATCCCATTATGGACCACCATTCAGCACAGACTGGCAGTGGACGAAACCAACACTTCACAATATAATTGTCAAATTATCCACTGCACGATTGATGCTGCAGATGTTCATCCCAGTGAAGAATCTTATACGTTGTGGTAACACTTGTAGGAAATCTGGACACTTGCATGTTCAAGACGTAACCCAACCAAGTTCAGGCCGCTTCTCCTTCAGGTGACCTGTTACCTCTTTCCCTGAATGCATTAACCCTTGTGTTTATTCACCCTGAGTTGGATTTTGCACCTCCAGACTCTAGAAATTTGTGCAGCACCTGAGGCCCCAATCTGATCTGATCTAAAAACATTACCCTAATTCTTACCTCAACATCACACCACTGGCTGCAGTCCACTGCACTCAGGCACGGAAGCCATTTGACACAGAGCTTTTTAAATTAGAGGGTTGCAAATGGTGACAGGGGGCTTTTCAATAATTAATTATTGAGTGTGACTTGTCATGCATAGTTGAACTGTTCCTAAGAGAGTCACCCAAAAAGATATGCGTGCATTTCAAAGCTAAAGCCATCTAGGGCAGATGTTTGTGTGGAGTTATTTGGATTGCTCTTTTGCGTGCAAGTATGTTTGTACACTCAAAATCCGCTTGAGCAACCAAATTCCAGCGTCTGTGGTTACAGGCCCTACTGATGGAGGTACCACCCAGGAGCCTGCATGAATAGTGGCAAATAACCAAGTTTCTCCCGTGCACACCAACATGCTCGGCACGGACAATGTGCAATTTTCTTGCATTTCAAAGAGACTTTGTTTATTTGGAATCAGATCATTAAAGGCAGCATCACGCAAGGACCGTCTTTCCCAAAAAAGAATGCAGACACACTTTTGCTAATGTGCTCCTAACACACTCAATATTTTAAGTGTTTATGTCAATGTGTCCCAAAACAAATACCTGAATGGGTGTAGCCTTATAGATGCATCAGCTACTGTAGTTAACTAAAAATTACAATGGACATCACACTCAGTTTGGTAACTTTAATTGTTCTGTCTTTTGTGTTTCTTATGGTTTTAATGGTTGTTAATAGTGATGTTGCCTGTAATCCCTCACGACACATGTCTTATGTATGTTTGCTCTGGCTTGCTTTATTGTGATCTGACTTTTTTGCTGTGCTCAGCTCATGCTAGCTCTGTTCAGGCCATGCTCTTTGTTTTAACTGTGCCTGCCTTTGTGTGGGGCTAGCCTTTCCCTGCCTTCACCTCCCATTAGCTGCGACACACGGTGACTATCCAGGCAGCCCTTCAGGACCAGCCTGCCACCCAATTCAAACCACCTGTTGGACAACACAACAATGGTTTGGATGCAGGATGCCAAGATGTCCTTCCCCAAACCTGTGAATAGTCACTAACAAATATAAAAATTTACACATGTTTAAGGCAGCTTTGTTCATTTCTTTCAGCCTTAGTAAAGCGTGTCAAGAAAGTTAGACGTTTATCACAGTCGCATGAGCGTGAAGTAGGCATCCATACCCTCCAGCAAACACACTCTCAGGTAGCTTCACGCTCAGACAATCTCTTTCAGATCAGAAAAGTACATTCAGCAATCTGACATTAAAAATAAAACAGGAAGGTCAGCCTGGTGCTATATCATGCTCTCAGCTTCTTATTTCGCAATCACATTCATCTTTTACATGACTGATTTTGACTGCATGGCATTCTCCAACGACGTTTACTAATCAGAGAATCACACACCATCACAGAGGATGGAATGTAGTCAATGCTGTGTGATGTAAATGGTGCTTTTTCATGATTGCTCCTAAAGACTTATAAATACCGTTTCATTCGTCACCCTCCAGTAATACCATCACTAATGTTAAACTTGCTTCCAATTTTTTTTAGTCAAAAGTCACATTTTTGTTGGTTTGAGGAACTTAATCCTGAGGTATCCTGTGCTTGAGTTCACATCAGCTCCTTGAAACATTCTCAACAGTGTTTTATAAAGTACTTATTTTAGGATTATTGTTAAAAACCTGATTCTGCACTGATGACGTGTTTCAGAAGAAGAAAACAAACCATTATAGAGCAGTAAAACGTGGCTGCAGTGCATAGGAGCCTTTCATTAATTTAATGCCTGTTGCTGCAGTCAGCATGGGTTTAATTTTGATATAAACATGTCTAACCATTTATTGCGCTATATTGGTTGCAGACAGATTGAATCAGTTTTATTTATAGTTTTGGTGAGTGTGCTGATGAGATGAGTCAGAGAAAAAGTCATCCTATACCCACTTACCTTATTAAAGCTGCACCAGGAACAAAGGAAATTTTTGTATAAAAAAGCTAATGATTTTAAACACGTGTAAAATATGAAATTTCTATATTAGGGATTATGTAATATAAGGACCATTTCCAAAACATGCTGTGCAGTTCTGTTTTTAATGATTGCTTCTGGTGCAACATGAGGAATAAGACAAACACGGGTGTTTGGTTGGACGATGTAAATACCCTTCATGAGTGGGGTACATATCTTTATTAGCTCAGCAGTGCAGATGAAAAAACATTTAATGGGATAAGGTAGGATTATAGTGTTACAGACAACAGACTACAAGTTCTAAACCCTTTCCGAGCCTCTAAACCTGGGCTGACCCGGGCAGGAGAGACACGGGGCAGCTGGAGAATGAATCACCACCATGTGAATCCTGTCTGTTGTCTTTTTCTCTTTCTGTCGCTGTTTACATTTCAGCATGTGTCCCCCATCCTTTTGCAATGAACATTGGACAAACACAAGGAAAGACTGACAAACTAGGAGATGTTATGTTGTGTTTCAGACAAAGAGAAGGAACAACTGTCCCCCTTTGTGAAAAGAAGACGCTGAACCAGTAGAGGGAAATTCTCCCAATATCAACAGATCATTGAACATTTATAATGAGTAAATTCATTATTAGTGATGAGCATCAAGACCCTGACAAATAAAATGACTTAATTTGCGACTTTTGAAAAATGTTGTTGCTTCAGCATCTTTGAAATTATAAAACAAAATGCATTTTTAGTCAAACTTTTTTTTAATACTTTTTGGGGGGGGGTTTACAGGTATGTATGTGCATCAATTTAATTACTAATTTATTTCAGTTTCTGTCCTTTTCATTTTTGATGCTTTGTCAGAAAGAAGTTTGTTCTTGTTCGAAAAAAGAATTTACAGAAGAAACGGTTCCCTCCAGCTAATATGGAAGCAAGAAGTTGACCTTTGCTACTTGCATGCTTCCTTTCCATACTGTTACCCCACGCACTCTTCCTTTACACTTAAATTTAATTTTCAGGAGGTGTATTAGGTATATGCAACACTAGAGGAATGGTGGGGTTAGGAGGTGGATGGATAGATGGATGTGAGTCCTGCGGTCGTACATGCAGAGTATCACATTCTGCTAGCTCTTTATTGCTCCCAGTTGTTGTCTTAAACAAAATGGAGTCTAAGAGGAGAGGGAGGGGGGGTCAGTCCAGCAAAAACCTTTGTGTTCACTGGGAGATTGCTAGCGAGAAATGTCACAGTGGCTGAATCAATGTGAAACAGAAAGAGCAGCTGGGGAATGGAAGAGTGTGTGTCGGTAAATGAAACTAAAAGTGATGCAGGAGTTTCTCGGGATGGATTTTGCTCATTTTTGCTCTGAATGTGAAACAGGGCAGCAAGAGACAAAAGGAGGAACGTGGTTCATGTGTGATTTTTAACACGCAGAAACACTTGCAGCCGTTAAAAGTGTTGATGGAGAAATTGCTTCTAACTCGGTGAGGGTCAATCATGCTTGTCAGCTAAAATGCTGAATTTGCTTCAGTGTATCCATGTTAGGTTTTATGAGGTTGTGCTCATGTGCGTGCCTTTCTTAATGTGTGTTTGTGAGCTTATATACTAAATTCCCTCGAGTGAAAATCAAATTCTTAACCCTGTAAATGTGTCCATATGGTGGTTGTATTCTCAAACACATTAGCAAACTATGCAATGAATGTCATAACTCAGCATTTCCTACATAGAAACACAGTGCTAATGACAGAAACACAGCATCACACTCTCAGGTCTTAATATATAACCTAGCTAAGGACACAATCCAAGCAACAGGTATCAGAAGCAAAGTTAGGTTTAGCTGCTTATGTGTTTTTACAACATAAATTTCACTGTTTTCAGTTGCAAACCTGCAAAAGGAGGAAAAGAACTTAAGAACCCTCATTTATTCCAAAGATCCTACTTCTAAAACACTGATTTGCGATGGCTTTTCTCCAGAGCACATAAAAATGTTTCCACAAAAGCAAAAGTTTTTGCCACAAAGCTTACTTTGAAGCCAACCTCTAATTCGTCCATTTCTCCTGTGGAAATGATGAATACGTGTTGACATGTTGGTCAACCAGTGCTTCAGTCTGTCTTGTGTATGTTTGTTGATGGCACTCAAACAAGCGTTTGATAGTATCAGCCAGTATTGGCCTGCTAACATCGAAGTTATGAATGTCAGATGCTGAAATGAGGTTTTAAATTACTTGGGGGTTAGGAAAGTTAAAACAGTTTACCATAGAGCAATGCCACTGACCTATGTCAAATAATGTGTGTTGTTTTATTGTTTTATTGTTATCATTCATACAGAAGGTGCTGAGTTTGTTGTGCTTCAGAGTCATTTTCAGACACGTGACTGAATAACTCTATATTACACATTGATATTGTGGAGCTCAGCGTTAGGGTTAGGGTTAATGTTAGGGTCAGGGTTACATTTATGGTAGGCAGCAAAATATTACGTCCATCAGAAGGCTGTGTGTTTGATGATCATTTGAAGGTAAGCAGGTATGCTTAGGCTGCAGACGAGCACTGGATCAGTGGATCTGGTTCCATCAGTGCTGCCAACTCTCCCAGGACAGGGGCCAGTGATGCAATGATGGTTAAGGTGACCCGCTCTAAAGCCAGCAAACCAACTCTGTCACTATATATCTAAGCCAGGATTAGATTAGAAAAGAATGGGGGAAACCTGGGGAAAATCTTCTAAACATTTGCAATTGATGTGCAGATATGAGATATGACTTCTTAGGGGTTCATCAGCGTCAGGGCCGGATGGTATTATGTGTGAAAGTGTCCCATGACGTGTCTCTCGGTATTACTCCACACCTGTGGCAGTGACAGATGACCGCCTTCAGCACTTCCTCCCATCTTCACACTGCACTGTATCTTCGCTTGCCTCCTTGAACATCCTCACATCTAGTTTAGATTGTATGAACTTTCAAGAACTGAATTGTCTTCAAGCAGCATAACCTTCATTTGATGTTGATCACTGTCAGCCTAGCAATTAAAATGATCACAGTACATCCATGGAGTAAAACATGGTCTCTTTTTCATTTCTTGTCATTTTCACATCGATCATCAAATTCCTGCTACAGAGACTCTTCACTTTGCTGCCTTTGATTATGTAGAGAGTGACCGATCAGTTACTTTGCTTCCTACCCAACTTGAAGGTATTTTAGTTGATATTGTGGGCTAAATGCTTCTAGCTCTATTCTAGCATGAGCTTGTGACATTTTCTGACTGACAATCCCATAAAGACACAGTAAATTAAGATTAACATCTAAACCAAATCACTATGTCTCATGCTCATTTCCCTATATTTCATTATTCAATACTATCTTATGAAATATGAACAGAAATAAGAAAGTACTTCCATACTTACATGTGTGTGTCCACACACACACACACACACACACACACACACACACACACACACACACACACACACACACACACACACACACACTGCTCCTCTGTGATGCTGTCATTAATTCCTCCAGGCAATATCCTCTACATCAGCCCGTCATCACCTTCACTTCCCTTCAACTCTGCCACTCCAAACCAATCTCAATCATGCGCCTCAGTCACTATGACGCCCGCTCCTCCAGCATTTGGCGACCAACCTGTCAACATGCCGACGGTCAGCTTTCATGTCTCACATAAAGGCAGTAGGCATGGCCCCTGGCGATCCATATCCTATAATGAATATCCCCTCCAGAAGCACTTTACACGGCCGTTGACCATGTTGTACAAGGAGTTTTACAGGACTGTAAAGGCATCCATCCATCCCTCCTGGCTCCCATATTTTTAATGTGTTTTGTTATATTTAAACCTCCTGCCAACATCAAGTGTATTATTTCCTTTGCTTTGTCTCTGCCAAGTCATTTTTCCACTGCCACTATGTTTCCTTCCATCCTGCCACTCCCAGGAACTTTAACCTGTTGTTTATTGCAGTGTAGGCTTCAGCAGAGGAAGTAGGGCCCACGATGGAATATGGAGACTATTAATATTACTGCTGGCGAATTAGTGGCTGTATTAATTCTCCATTTTTACATTTTAATTTACCTGAAGAATTTATGGCTGCTAAAAATGTCAAACTGCATCAGATTAAGAGCTAAAAAGGGTGCTGAAAAATGCAGTCCTGCGGTTCATGCTAGACTCAAAAGTAGAGCACAGGCAAAGAAACTAATAGTGTATTGCTGCTGCGCAAAGGAGTAAAAGAAGGATGAAAGCAGGAGAGGTAGACATGAGGAGGAGGTTTAGGAGCATGACTGAGCTCCATTTGAAGGGGTGGGCGAAGTAAGGAAGTGATTATGCCACTACAATAACCTCAATAATGACAATAGGGAAAACATGTCTGCAGCCACAACCACTTAGCATCAGGAACAGCACACAGTATGGCTCCTATTTCATTACATGGGCAGGACTGAGTGTGGGAGGATGGGCGGATGGAAACAAGAGAAAGAAATAAGGTGTTACGCGCAGGAGGGTTTCTGCCCACAGAGAAGCAAGATTTAGTTAAGTCATAAAGTGGCTGTCAAACTTTCTTTCCTCCTATGGAGTTTATGTCAAACTTAGCTGGCTAACACGAAGGTCCAGTGTGAAAGCTCAGATCAGTATACACAATGATCACGTTGAACGCTTTCTGTTTGGTTGATGAAAGTAACCAAATAATGCACAGAATGAGTGAGCGTTTTCAAATCTGATTATTTATATTGAATGTGCATAAGAAGAAGAAAATACAAGTGAAAAATACCAGTGTCTTGTTTTAATGAACCTCAGAGACCACCGCCAAGTCCATCAGTACCTCCACTTGTGCTGCCTTGTGTTTACTAGGGATATTTTTATGTCCTCCTTATCCGACTGTCGCCAAGACTTTTGTGTGTTTCGTCAATTTTTTTCTCAAGATCAAACAAGACATGACTGTCCAAACTCCAATCAACAGTATAGCAGCTAGTAAAATACTATTTTCTAACAGTTGCTTAGGCAGAATAAATTGTCCACCTCTTAAACGACACCTCTGTAATTAGTAGGAAACCCCTCACACAAATCAAGCGGGGGAGGGTTATCACTCAGATTCTCCACAGCCCTCCTGCTATTTTTCATTGTTTTACCAACATGTCCATCGCCACATGAAATGGTTTTACTAGAACAGAGCTGCTACACTGCGTGGTCACAGGAAGATGGCATGATATTTATGAACTTGATTTTTATCCAGTGTGAGAAGAGATCCCAAGGTCCAGTTCGTTCAGTCTGAGGTGAAATCATAGGGTACATTTGGTTCTGGGTGTCACAGCTTTGTTTTTATTTTCTAGCATCTTCAATAGCTCCTTGCATCATTTTTAGATGGACATTTTCGTACTGTGCCAGCTCATGCGGGCTTCATGCCAGACACAACACACGACCCACCAGCAGTTAAACAGCAAGTTCTGCTCAGTTGTTTTCTGCTCGTCCATGCAGTGCTGATTTGGGGGTATTTATAGTTCTGTCTGTGTGTTTTCACAGGGCCTCCGGGGAAACGTGGAAGGATGGGAAGAAGAGGGGAACCCGGTAAGTGATGCTCCCCACCTGCTTTGTTTGTTTATTTGTCCTTTCTGACTTTTCCTGGAAGTCTCACTCTTTTATTTGCTCCTTTTTTTTTTCCCTGGGTGACTACATAGGTTTCAGGGCTTGTAAAGGCAGTGACCCATGAGTCAGGCCAGTGGATGATGGGCCGCAGTTGGCCTTACTCCCTGTCCTTTGCTATTTGCACTGAATCAGCCTTAACCTTGGCCATGTGGTTGCACTAACTTTACACAGATGTCGGTCGTTCTCGCTGAGCGGTAGCAGCTGCAGTTGTACACGTCTAATAAGACTTTCCCATGCCAACATCAATACCCACCATTATTGTAATGCAGACCACAAAATGGTCATTGAGGGGAAAAAATAGTGCAGAAACATAACTCCAACTGCACAAAAGGTCCTCCTGACAGGCTAAACGTTAGACTCGAGGTTTCAGTCACATTCATTAAATTGGTGGTTGAGTCCGGTAGCATGACACTATTGTGATTTTATGCGCGGACTGCAATTGTTCTGCAGGATATGTGTCAGATGCTAATACATTTAATGTGGTTCTGAGTCACTTGTTGTAGATGTTTAGGAGACCACTTCCTAGAAAGATGCTTACAAATCACTGTTAAACATTAATTCTTCTTCTTTGTTTTACCAAGAAACGTCAAATTATCAAAGCAAAATAGCATAACTCAAATGAATAATTGCAAACTCTTGTTGTTTTTGTAATTAGGTTTTTAATGCAGAATAATAAATTAGGGGAAACCAAACTAAAGCATCATACCCTTTAGTGTCATATTAACCTAATGTTTTCATATTTCATTTTTGTTTCCCCTTCATGCTAAAGCAATGAAATTTTAAAAACAAATCGTAAATATATCGTTCTATTTTCTTAAAGGCTCCATCATGTCCTACAACAGCTGAGCACTGTTATTCAGACAGAGTTAAAATTGTATCTGCTGGCTTTAATTATTGGTTGTGATTATTTACAGCTGCATGACAGTGGATGTGGGACTGACCCCGTACAACGCTGTGGCTTCCTGATGTGATTTTAATAGTTTCTGGACAACAATGGTAGCTGGGTTTTGGTGTTTCCATGGGATTTATTGACAATAAGACAAATATAGATTGTAACCACTTGTCCTTTATAATTACCTCCATCCTCCCATCGTCCAACGATCAACATAGATTACACAAATCTTCTGCAGTTCCATCAGGCGATTACTAAAACGAGTAAATGACTGCTGGTCATCAAGGTGGTATGTATTTCCAGCCGCTTGGACTTTTGGAGGATTATCATTACAGAATGGTTTGCTGCTAAAGTTTCATCTCATTGGCTGCTCTATTTTAGGTTCAGAATGGTCTGTTTTGAAACAGGGAGATGTGGTCCTGTTTACTTTGTCTCTCATCTTGTTTCCGTTCGCGTCCTCACATTTCAGCATGTGCTGCAGCGGTTGAGGAGGGCTGTTACGCCATCTTCTAGGACAATGTTTTACAAGAGCAGGTTTCTGTCAAAGAAATAAATGAGAGTAGAGAGAAGAAACAGAAATGCAAACCTAAATAACAGGAAAGGGTTCAGACAGAGTAACTGTCACCCTGTCTCCTTTATAAATCTTTCCTCTTCCTTTGACATTTTTCTCTTTTATTTTCAGTCTCTTTCTTTCTGGTCTCCACAATCTCACCTGTCTCAAGTTCAGTGGTTAAATCTGGCGTCTGAAGCCTGTGTTATTTACCCAACTGTCTAACCCAGGAGGTCCATGTCCTGGGGTCTAGACACAGCTAGGCTTGATTGACTTTGTCTTCATGCCTCATAAACCCAGACACCTCTGTCTTCTTCCTCCTCTTACATCTCTCCTCCTCAACCACCTTCATTTTTCGTTCCTCTTTCTACTCACCCCAAAAATGTCCTGCCTTTTTGAATCAAACGGCCAACTTCAAGGCTCATGTAGATTCTGGTCACATTAGCATTTTTTTTTTGTGTGTGTGTTTAAATAGTTACAGAACACCACAAATGTCCTGCTTCTCTCCAGAGGGATTCTGTTTTCAATCTTGAATCGTATGATGTTTAGTTTTGCATCTGACGAACTCAGAAACAGAACTGCATTGGTGGCGTAACTCCAAATTGGGCCGTGTAATGTAATTCTGTTAACCACATACAGGCACAATGATTGGTTTTTTAGTTTAAATAAGATCAATTTAAAACAATTACTAATATAAAAGTTTTCATGGCAAAATGATATGTTCACTTTGTACAGGTCTGAGTGGGTTATTAGTGCACAGCCTTGGACTTTTAAAAGAACATTCCTTTAAGACCAAGACAGAGAGAAGTCTTTGATCACTACTCTTGTTTTTGCTTCGTATGAAAAGCAGAGTGTACTTTCTGCTGCCGAGACTCAACATCAGAGCATTTCAATCAGATCTGAGAGACTGCCCTGGAGAGATACCTAAGACATCTTTTTCATGATTTAAATGGGTGAATAGTTTGCAGCAAACTCTAATGTTTTCCCCAACTGTTTGTTCCCGATCTTATACACCCATATCTTCTTCGGAAACAAAGTCTGGACATGACTTCATGTCCTAATGCAAAACATGACCCATTATCCAGAAGTCTGTTTATCATAACAGGGTCACCGCAAACTCCAAATGCAGTGGTTCTAATGAGCTTTTTCTGTACCATATTTACGGGGTTAATTGCAGTCATCATCTAACAAACCACATTGCATATGCAGTTTTTTTGTTGTTTACCACTGTTCAGAGGAATTGATTGCTGTACAAACCAGATGTTAGAGTAGCACACTCGTGCTGTGCTGTATGTCACTGTAAATGTATGTAATGTACTTCTTTATTCATGCTTGATCTCTCTTTTTCTCTTGCAGGATCTCCTGTAAGTATGACTTTGTCTTGGTCCTGTAATATTAACACCAATATTTAGCTTTTCTTGTGGAAATCAACATGCAAACACAAACAAACACGCATGCTTTTCTTTTATTTTCCACTCAAACTCTGATATTCTCCTGCTGCTGTAACACACAGACATACTAATGTGTGTGTGTGTGTGTGTGTGTGTGTGTGTGTGTGTGTGTGTGTGTGTGTGTGTGTGTGTGTGTGTGTGTGTGTGTGTGTGTGTGTGTGTGTGTGCGTGCGTGCGTACGTGCGTGCGTGCATGTGTGTGTGTTTCATATGGATGGTGAAGGAATGTTGAGATTGGCAGCGTGTCATCCTCTTCTGGGGGACCATTACTCCTGCTGACACACCCATGCACACATCAGATCAAACACACACATGAAAAAACTTGTCCTGACATGGAATTAATGATGCCCGCAGCTTTTTTCCCATTTGAATTTAAATGTTGCAACCCTCCTAAAAAAAAAAATAGATCCATTATTGATTTTCTTTCTTTAATTTAAGATATTTTGGTCGCATGTGGCACAGATCAGACATGCAGGAGGGCAAATTCTCCTGAACACACCATAAACCTTTCCTGACTGTGCACCTGGTTTACACTGAGGGGGCATGAAACAACATATAATTTGTTTTCCTGAACACATCCAAAGAGCAGCTTCCATCTCTTGGAGCTGGATGCAAGATGTGCTTTTTCAGTCACTGTCACAGTCTGGCCTGTCAGCTGTAGTAGTTTAATTCATTTAAAACATTTATCATGTGTATCATTTCATGTTTGTCTTCTTTAAAAGATTTTTATAATAATAAACGCAGCATGTTGTGTGCAGTTGTGGGTTCCTGTGCTAACCCATCTAAATGCTTCATGCATTAATCTCTAACCTCAACAGGGCAAATCTGGACGGGATGGATACCCGGTAAATCTGATTTATTTGTTATTGCTCCACTGTTTATTTCAACCAATCACAATCTCTAATGTTCTCTGTATTTATTCCACTCTTCCAGCTTGGAAATGCGTTTTTCTGTTTCCTTTCACTGTCTCTTTGTCATTAGGGAAATTGTTTTCTCCTTGCTTTTTTATGCAGCCCTCACCAGTTGCTGTTCACCAGTGATATATCCTGCCCCATAAAGTAAAAATAACACAAATACGAAGGACATGTGCATTTAAACACATTCATACATCAGCATTCTGAGCTGGGAAGTCATGTGTAAAAATAAGTACACAGAAAGACAATAAAACTGAAGCTGTCAGTTAGCCTCAGAATACCAATGAAAATATGAAGCATTCACCCACGTGGTGCGAATCATGGTCACCATGGGGATTACTGATGTTAATAAAGTAACTGTGTCCATCCAGAGCTACTGAATGCAAATCAGACACCTGATTTCTACCAGAGGCGAACCACGACAGGACCGGTTCCTGTGTTACCCAGAGAAGCAGTGGCCTCTTGTGGAGAAAGTCTGTTATCTGCCGGACGCCAGCGCTGAGATGAAACCACTCACAGCTCTGTTGCTGATTTGTGGTTCAGGCATGGCCAAAGTCTTACCACCTAAAACAGACACGCACCCGTACTGTTCATGTCATATATAGCAGATGGATTCAATGTGGATGGTGAGCAGTTCTCATGAAGCATTAGAATGAGCTGAGTCGATATACAGGCGTGTTATGTGTTCCGAATGATTCCTTCTGTCTGGTCGCCATGGTGACTCAAAATGTACGGCTGGTGTTGTGCTCCACACAGCATCTTGTTGACTATTTTTGTTTCTCTTTGGGGTTTCATTGTGCTTTGGTTTGTTGTGTGTTTTTGGTAAGTTCATTACCCAGTTAGAATCCCAGTCTGCCAGGCAGTGCTCAGCTTTCCATGACTGGAAATGTCTGCTGCTAATTACACACAGGTGGACTCGGAGAAGAGTGTGAACATTTTCGTTGGTTTGCCTGTGACTCTATTCATCCTTGCCACTGTCTTCATTAGAAAGCCCAAAGTCGTGGCACATGGTAGCTTTCGAAGCATTTAAGCAAATCATGTATTGCGTTACTTTAAAACTGCATAATCTGTGCACTCCCAGTCTAATTAGGATGAAAATCCCTCCTTACAGATCTATAATCATACAGATGCAAAAAATCTGAAAACGTTTGCTAAGTCCAAGTGGGTAACTCGCTCTGCATGACGCATGAGTGTAGAAAGGATGACAAAGCAAGCTGTGTGTATGAAGTTACAGTTGATTAATCACACTGGCAATTAACAGGGACAGAACATTATTTCATAAAGCAGCAACAGTGGTTATCAGGTTTCAAAAGCTGTGGCTTAAATAGATCCATTCTTCCTGTTTGGTAGAAGTGTTTGTGTGTCTGTGTCCATATGTGCACATGTGTGTGTGTGAAATCCATCCAACAGCCCAAAGTTTATCTGTAACAGAGGCCAGAGCTGTGGCCAGACAGTCTGTGTGTGTGTGTGTGTGTGCGTGCGTGTGTGTGTGTGTGTGTGTGTGTGTGTGTGTGCGTGTGTGTGTGTGTGTGTGTGTGCGTGCGTTCGTGCGTGTGTGTGTTTAAATTGTGCCGCTCATGTGGAGGGGGCATGCTCACATCAACACAAATGAGTTAAGTCAGGTCCTGAGCGCTGCGGTGCTAACTCTGTCGTGCCAACACGTGTTCTCTCTCTGTTTTCAACTTTCCAACACTTTCTATCTCACCTCTTTCACCCTTTAACCTAATCTTAACTTTAATCTTCTGTGGAGTTTTCATGTTCTTGTGTTGGCAAGGGTTCACTTCTGGTGCACTGCTGTCCTCCCACAGTCCAAAAATGTACAATCCTGTCTGTTGTGCCCCCCCCCACCCCCCACCTGCAAGTGGTTATAGATACTAGATGCACTTTTACAAGAAGCAGTATCATGTTAGTATTTATATGTGGCGTGAGTTATTTTACCTCAGTGAAGGAATCAGAATACTTCTTCCAGCACTGAGTATTGTGTCGGCTCTGTCTTAACTGTGTGTATGTGTGTGTGTGTGTGTGTGTGTGTGTGTGTGTGTGTGTGTGTGTGTGTGTGTGTGTGTGTGTGTGTGTGTTCATGTGTTGTACTTTATTCAGGTGGCATACACATGTCTAACGGTTCTACATCTTCATTTGACTAATGCATGCAGCTTCATCTTCTACCGAAGCATTACTAAGATGATAAACAGTGTTAATGACATGTGGTTTGTGTGTAGGATCGGCGTGCGTGTGTGTGTGTGTGTGTGTGTGTGTGTGTGTGTGTGTGTGTGTGTGTGTGTGTGTGTGTGTGTGTGTGTGTGTGTGTGTGTGTGTGTGTGTGTGTGTGTGTGTGTGTTTTCTCTCCTGGCGTAACCTCTGTCACGTCTTCCTCCCATAAATCACAGGAGAGGGAGTTGAGTTTCAGAAGTGAGTTTTCCTACTGTCAAACAATTAAAGTCAGACAGACTGGTAGACCTGTGTGGAGGGGTAAACTCATGCCCACACACGCGCATACACACAGACCAGTTGATTATTCATATGCACAGTCACCAGCATAGCAGCCACTAGTGTGTTTATTCTGAACTGCCATTGTGTGACAGGCAGAGGATCTCGCTCAGCATAAACTATCCAAGGCCTCCATTGTTCAGCCTCCCAGGCCTGAGAGCGTAGATTAAAGCCAGACAGTCACCCGACAACATGTCGGTAATTTTCTGTCTCAAAACACACAGTTCTCTGGTTCAGGATGTACATGCTACTTTCTTGAAATGTAATTCATCACAAGCTACATCTATGTGTCCTTAACATATTTGTCCCTGATGTGAAATAAATGCAACCAGAGATGAGGAGAGAAAAATATTGTTTAAAAGGCAGATGAATCACCGCGAGAGAATTTCATCAAAGACTTGAGAAGTGAGGAAAGTAGAACCAGGAGAGAGGAAGAGGTTCATAATCTCTCATCGTGATTAATCTCATTGAGTCGAACGTGTGCGATACGTTACTGCAGCATATGTGTGAGACGTCTGCTCTGATGTGCAGACATTGAGTTTTCACAATGCATCAACAATCACACCCCACTGTATAATTACCAGTCTGCACTGTAGGGAGTACAATAAAGATGGCATAGACACCTCTCACTCTGTTTCACTGGGATTAAAACCTGCACATATGCATGCATGAGCATGCACGCACACACTCACAGACATAGACACAGACACGAGGCCTCCCGCAAGCCAAACTATTTTCCAGAAATTTGTTTAAAAGCCGTCTAATTGGTGGGAATGCTGAGTCAAGGCTTTTTTTTTTCTTTTTTTTTTAATCTGCCAGAGGATGCTGCAGGACAAAACAGCAGTGTAGACATGAAATACACACATAAAACGTATCGCTTATTTTCCTCACCAGGTTGGCTTTTTCACCACCATTTCTTGACATGAATCTGTTTTCTTTTGTGCTCCTCTATCTATCCTCATTTCTTATTCAGTGTTTGACACACCTTGCACACCGTTGTGTATTCTGTATGTCC